>NW_018397255.1:8639705-8661803 GCF_002168275.2 Theobroma umbraticum | reverse complement strand
ACTTGTGGGTTAGGTTGTTTTGGTCTAGCCCATGTTATTTGCTTAAAAATGTATTTTTTGATGATGTAGGATTAATTCAAATTATTTTAGCATAATATTCTAAAAATTTTTAGATTATATTTTAGGGTTAGGAAATTAAAACAAATAGAAGAATACAAAAATAATAATAATAACAGAAAATAATAAAAAAGTTTTAAATATGTTTAGCTATAAAAAGAATTTAAACTTAGATGACTATGTATTTATAAAAATATATGGATTTAGATAAGTGAAATATATATAAATAGGGAAAATGTCCAAATATAATATAGTTATGGCGATAGATTTAGCTATGGTAAAAGAATATAGAATTAAATGAACGATTGGTAAAAGAATAAAGATAAGATAAAATAAAAAGAAACTTAAATAGAAAATATGGAATAGGTTTAGTCATAAAAAAATTTATAGAATAGACTTTTATAAGTGAAAAGGAAATAAAAGAGATAGAAAATACAAATATTTAATTATAAATAAGGTAAGTTAGGTATGTAGTAGAAATAAAATACTTAGTTATACAAATTTATATATATAGGTATATGAAAGAAAAAAAAGAATATAACATAGTATAAAATTACAACTTTTAAAAATATAATAGTTGTTTTAGGGTCAAAACTAATGATTGGATGTCCATTCGAGATGCAAGAAGTTGTAATTTCGAATGAATTTCTTTAGGTTAGGAATTTCGATTAAGACTCCACCAATATGATTAAAAGGTCTTAATTTTGAATTTCGATGTTTTTAATTCTAAATAAATAAAAATTATATATACTCAATTAGTCAAAATATAAACAAAAAATAAATATAATAATAAATGTAAGAGAACAAATGACATATATTTACTTAACGTGTCAAAAGATAAATATAGTATTGTGAAAAATAATAATACTCATGATAATAAATAAATAAATAAAAAGTAATAAAATATTCAATGATGGTAAATTCATAATAATGAATACATTTAAAATATGAAAGATAAATATTTAGTAACAAAAAATAGATTTATAATGGTTACTAAAAGAAAAGAAAAGGATAGATAATAAAAAAAAGGGGAAGAAGTTGGATTAGAAAAATATATACGCAAATAATAATAACTATAAAATAAGATATCTTGCTTAAAGGATATAGAATTTAGGTAAAAAGAGAATAAATATAGTAAAGTAGATAGACACCTTGATAACATAAAAAATATAATTCATAATATACATGCCTATTAACAAAAATAATAAAAAAGAAGTTTTAAAGAAATAACAAAGAAGATATTAAAAGGTTTAGAAATAAATATTAAATTTCATAGGCACATCACACATCACTATTGTATTGTTAAATGCCATGGCATGTAAATTTTTTATGTACAGGAGTATAAGCCCCAATGATGGGATTTTTTGAAGGATCATGCGAAGGTGAGTTTTCTTTGAAAATTTTTCTAGGTGAAAAGATATCTCTGAATCCCATTAATACGATGGGAAAGCTCAGAGAATATGTTTAATAAAAGGCTTTTTCTCGTTATAGATCCGCATTCATGAAAATATTAGTTTTTAAAACACAAATGATTACCTTGATGATGGGATTTATTCGTTAAATTTGCAAAAGCGAGTTTCTTATATAATTCCCTAAGTGAGAGAATATCCCAAATCCCACTAATATGATGGATAAATCTGAGAAATATTCTCAATAAAAAGTTTCATCCGACATTATTTAGATTTTATATAATCCATTTCACAAGCGCATCATGTGCATGTCACACCCATAAAACCAAATAAATTATTTTAATTTGCTAATAAAATAAATAAATGATAATTAAGGAAATATAATGAAATAAATTAAAGAATTAAGGCTCCAAAAGGATAACCTACAATTAAGTGGTATCGTTCGTGGAATAGGCATCATGGGGGTGCTAATCCTTTCTCATGCATAATCGCACTCCCGAACCCAACTTTAAAAAATTGTAAGATCAATTTATCATTTTTTTGATGGACCTAAAATTAATTTAGGATCTCGTCAATTAAAATTGAGTCAATAGGTGACCACTTGAACCTAGAAAAAAGATTGGTGACAGCTCTTTAGTTTTCCACGTCTAACGGACAGATTCTGGACCCACACATTACAATAGAAAGAGATGTTAATAAACGGTAATCGGGTGTGCTCAAACTCTCCATGGCTAACTAGGACCCAGGTCAACTTGAAGGTATGCTTGAATCATCTTCTGATATTGTTGATTTCTCGACTGTAGATTTGGTTGTTTTCGATGTGCAAGGTAACGATAAGGGCGATGGTGTTAAAACATTGATTACTAGCAAAACAAATAAGTGAGAACTTTTGAAATTTGAAAATGAAAGGAACCATAATTCATAGTTAGAAGAGTTTAAGGCCATTAACGAGCTCAGATTGGTGAAGCTTGCTTCTTACACCAAGCTTAACAAAAGCCTTTCTCTGGTTTGTAAAAGGCTTACCCTAGACTTAGGCCTACAGACAAATGTTGAGGAGTTAAAACTCATCCAAGAGAGTTTATTGAACATTTTCAACAATTGGTTTTAATTTATTACACCTTACCTTCTGGTGGTAGAAAAAGGGTTACGTCTTACTTTGAAAACCTCCCTATTCATCTATGGTGTGAAGCTATCTTTTTGAAAATTGGTAATCTCTGAGGTAAGGTAATCAAGGTAAACTAGTCTACAATTTTTTAGCAAAGGTTGGATTTTGTTAAGGCATTAATCATGTTTGAACATGGGAGGATTGTGCTTGAGTGGAAAGAGATGTTAATAAACGATAGTCAAGTTATGCTCAAACTCTCCCCTGCAAACTAATACCTTGGTCAACTTAAAGTTATGCTTGAATCATCCTCTAATAATGTTAATTTCTCAACTGTAGATTTGGCTGTTACTAATGTGTAAGGTAACGATAAGGGTGGTGGTGTTAAAACATAAATTGCTAGTAAAACAAATATGCTAGAACTTTTGAAATTTAAAAATTAAAAGAATGGTAATTCAAAGTTCGATTGGTGAGGCTTGCTTTTTACAACAAGCTTAACAAAAGCCTCTTTCTAGTTTGTAAAGGGCCTACCCTAAACTAAGGCCTACAAAAATGAAGCAGAGAAGTCCAATTCGAGATAGGACTATAATGGATGTATGTTTGTGTTTAGTTAAATGTTGTGATTTTATAGCCACGGATCAGAGAAACCCAATTTGAGAAGGGTCCATTGAACTTGACTAAGCAATTGAGAAATCATTGGATTGTGTCTATACATCCAAGGTTTAATTCAATGAACACTTTATTCCTTGCCTTGCCTTTCTAGAAACTTTTGGGAAATTTTTGTTTAGTAAGTTGAATGTTAGAGATGGGGACAATGTGGAGGTCAACGTCGAATATGCTATTAATAGTTTTATTGAAAGTTTCAATTTAAGAGCTATGGATGAAAGTTATGCTCCAATTATTTCAATGGGGTTTGATCCCTCCATAGAGCCAAGCGCTTTGGTTAAGGTTTATGTTGCAAGTCCTACATTTGATTGATTGTGGGTTTTAAAGGCTTTTAACTTTAAGCCACTTAATGAAGACTCGGTAGGATTACTCGGTCTCGCCAGATTACTTAACGAGGTAGAGGGCAAAAGGGTGGTCGAAACATTCACCCTAAAGAATCACAGCACCCTTCGAAAGTGATTGCCAAGTCCATCTTTGATAGTGATATAGCTAGATGTAAAACCATTATCTTTAAAGACATAGATGATACTCTCATGGTTGGTAAGGATGTCGGGATGCTATTTGAATCTTCTAATACCAAGATAATTACTATATTTGTTGCTCTGGCAAATAATGAAAACCCATGAAGGTATTTTGCTACTTCTTTAATATTCATGTGTTTGCTTTTTTCCTTTCCATGATAGTTATATCTAGGAATGTAAGAGGGCTCGGTAGGTTTGAAAAAAGAAAAGCAGTTAAGCACTAATCAGCTCGACACCATTCTAAAATCATTCTCTTTCAAGAAACCAAATTACGAAGCATTTTTTATAGAGTCGTGGGTCAGATATGAGGCTATGGTGCTTGCATTTATTAGACATAGAGCATGCTTTAATAAATTGTTGGTTTATTCTTGTGGTGGGAAAAATTCATAATTTTGATAGATTCGTTGCCATTGAAAATGTGTATGCCCCTAATGATGAGAGAGAAAGAATGGTGTTTTGAACTGAACTTTTTTTGCCTTGAGAGCCTGGGATGTCAAGGTGTGTTGGAGATGATTTTAATACTATCATAAACTTGTAGGAACATTCTAGATGTAATAACTATGATAGTTCCATAATTCACTTTGCTAATTTAATTGAAAAGTTTGGCCTTATGGATATCTCGATGGTTGGAGGCAATTTAACTTACTTTAGTTTTTACGAAAATGTCCCCTTTAGCATATTTGATCATTTTCTACTTGCTGTTGAGTTTTTAATTATTTTAATTTTTTAATTATTGGTTAAAGGATCATGGATTCAATAATATGTTTGTTGCTCCTTGAAATGAGATTGAGAATTTTAATGGTAAGTGGGCTGTCATTTGGCATCAGCTCAAAGGTACTAAAAGCAATATTAAAAAGTGGCAATATGAAACATTCATGAACTTGTCAAACCAAATCAATTATCTTGAATCAGAAATTCAACATCGATCAGAAAAGATTTAGCAAAATGATTTTAATGAACAATTGTGGGGTATTATAAGAAGTCTTAAAAAGGGAACTATGGCAGCTGCTTAAGATTAAATAGAGAACTTGGCATCGAAAATCCTATGTGAGATGGTTTTTAAAGGGAGATATTAACACACATTACTTTCACAACATTGCAATGGCTAGAAGACGAGTTAGTTTTATCGAAAAAATTACTACCTAAGGTCGGGCGATTGAAAATCTGATTGGTATTAAGGAGAAAATTACCAAACACTTTGAAAACTTATATGAATTTAAGGATGTCTATAGGCTAAAAGAACTTAATTGTGCTCTCTTTAAGCTCGATGGGGTAGCAATAGTAGCACTTGAAATTAACTCTACTAAGCTAAAAGATGGGAGCTCATTAACAATTGTGATGAGAATAAGATGCCGAGTCCATATGGTTTTAATTTCCACTTTCAGAAAAGGCAGTGGAGGGTCATCAAGGATGAGATAATGAAATTTGTTACAAATTTTTATAATACTAGTACTCTAGAGAAAGAAATTAATGCATCATTTATCACGCTTATTCCAAAATGTGAAATACCTAGTTTTCTTCATGACTATCGTTCGATCAGTTTGGTAGGATGCTTATATAAAATTGTATCCAAAGCACTTTCTATGAGACTTTGAAAAGTTATCATTGATCTAGTTGGTATTAACCAGTTTACTTTTATCCATGTAAGGCAATTCTTAGATTGCACCTTCATAGCCAATGAGATGATTAATCTTATGTGAAAAAATCGGCAAGGTGGTCTCCTTTTTAAAATGGATTTTGAGAAAGTTTTTGATAGAGTATCATGGGAGTTTCTTGATCTAGTGATGAAACTAATAGGCTTTGAGGATAAATGGCTCTCTTTGATTATAGCTTGCATTTTAGCTACCATGGTCTCTATCTTAGATAATGGTTCTCTAATAAGGGAATTTCCTATGAAGATAAGCCTTAGACAAGGCTATCCATTGTCTCATTTCCTTTTTGACTTGGTTTTCAAGGCCTTTAGTGCATTGATGTATAAGGCTACTAGTCGGCAACATACTCTAGCGTTGTGGTTTGTAATTTTATGTTCTTTGTTTCACATTCTCAATACGTCAACTATACAGTAACCTTTTATGACCTGAATTCTCTCTCTCTTTTAAATACTAAGTGAATGTTGAGATGTCTTCAAGTTGTTTTGAGACTCAAGATCAACTTGAACAAAATTTACCTTAATGGTGTTGGCATTGATTAATCTTTGATTGATTCATGGGCTGATTTGATTAAATGTAGACTTAGTAAACTACCTTTTACCTATCTAAGGTTACCTTTAGGTGTTATTTCGAGCTCCATAAGCATGTGGTAAACAATGATCAAAAAATTGGAGGCTAGATTATCTTATTCAAAGGTTAAAACTCTATCTATGGGGCCATGTCTTACCTTGCTTAAATATGTTTGAGTTGCCTTCCTATTTTTCACATATCTTTACTTCACATGTCAGTTAAAATTCAAACGACCATTGAAAGAATTTCAGAGAGTTTCTTTAGGGAGGCCCCAATTTAGTACACAAATTGTATCATGTCAGTTGGGATGACATATGTAATTTGAAGGGTCTTGGTGGGCTTGGTTTTGTTGACATCAGACCTAAAAATAGAGCTTTACTAAATAATTAGCTTTGGTGGTATGGCAATGAGCCATAGAGTCTACGAAAGTGAGTTTTAGCAAAAAAAAATTTGGTTGGATCATAGAATGATTATGCCGAGCATGGGAAATCCTCTTAAAGAATGTAATATTTAGAAAAACATCAGTAAGCCTCTCTGAGGTAATTGTGACCACAATTCTTTTATGACTAATTGTATGGGTCTATCCTTAAGCTGTGGCAATAGACTCCATTTTTGGGATGATGATTGGGCAAGTAGCTATATCCTTCGAAGTGTTTTCCTAAAGATATATGCCTTGGCAATGAAAACATCGAGTTATATTAGTGAATTTGGTAGCTAGAATGGAAACGAATGGTCTTAGACTATCGAGTTGCACCAGAACATATTTGATTAGGAAAAAGAACAATGGGACAACTTTAAACAACTCATTTATGACTAAGTTGTCAACAAGGGCTTTCAAGATAAATTGATATGGAAGAGGCATTCAAGTTGTAACTATTCTTTCAATTCCTTCTATCAGCAAGTTTTAATTTCCAACATAACTCTAACCAGCCATTGGAAACTTGTTTGGTCGAGACTTGCTCCTCTTAAGATTGAGATCCTATGTTGGTGGATTTTAAAAAGTTGATTGGCAGTCAAAGATGAGTTGGTAAGTAAAGGCATCATCAGCTTAAAGGCAACCATGTGCTTGTCGTGTTGTAACAGCTCAAAAACAGTAAGGCATCTCTTTTTTAACTACACTAAATCATGGATCTTGTGGCAATAATAGTGTTGTTTGTTGAATATTCATTGCGTGGTCCATGAAAATCCCTTTATATGTCTTCCCTCTTAGTTTGATATTGCTAGTTCACTTAGTTTTGGGTTGGTGTGGAAAGTGGTGTGGTACACCACTATTTAAGCTATCTAGACTTACAGGAATGATGTTGTCTTTAATGACAAAAGTTAGGCTAGTGAGCAAATTTTTAAGCTTTTGAAAGTTAGAGCAGCTTAGTGGATGCATGCGAAATGGCCTGGTCACTTTGCACCTAGTATAAACCTTACACGATTCCCTAATGAAGGTGTCATATGTACTTGATCAAAAAATGCAAAAGCTCTGGGCCTTAGTCAAAGCCAAGAGCTAGGTGCCTCAAATTCAACACTGACAGATCCTCTTAAGGTTGTCTTGGTGACTCAACTATTGGTGGTGTTTTGAAGAATAAGTCCAAAGATGTTCTTGCATTGTTATCTAAAGCCATAGGTATCTTAGAATTTAGCAAAGCAGAGCTATTTATAGTTAAAGATGCTGTCATTACTCACATTGCTTCAAGGTGGTGTTCTTCCCACATCCTCACCCTTGAATGTGATAATCGCAATGTTGTCAAGTGGCTAACGAATCCTAATAGCATGTCTTGGAGGTTAAGAGCTACGATTATTCAAACTTGTTCCATCCTTGCTAAGATAGATAGATGGTCCATAATTCACATTCCATGATCCTTTAATGATGTGGTTGACTTGTTGGCTAAGGAAGGTATGCTTAGTCCTTTCAAGTTTCTCTAGATCAATGATGGTATTTCACATGAGGTATGTTTGCACAAGACTAATCAAGCTACTATTACATACTCCTAAGCTACGAATGACCAATTTGTTAGATCTTGTACTGCTTGATATGGTTTGCTTGATGGTTGGCATGTTATCTTAGAAGTGCTCCTTGTCTATGCTTGATGTTTCTTGGTTTGCTGAATTTGGTGACTGATTTGATCTTCCTTGACTATGTTGTTTGGGACTCTTTGAATTTTCTTCTAGTTATACAAGCTTTTGATGATATCAGGTTAATGAATGGGTGGCACTAGGGGTCCCTTTACTTTTTGTTTCTCTATTATTGTGTTACATAGGTCTTTTCCTTGTATTTTTGCTTGAAAATACTAACATATCGTAATTGATAATGATGTGGCATAATGACATATCTTAATTGGTAATACGTTATGTGCTAATTTAATACGGTAACATGATCATATGACATTTTTCACCATCCATATCAACGCTATATAAATATAAAATAATAAATGGCATTTTGACTAATGACAATTAGTCAATCATTAGTTATAAGGACTTATTTGATCCAAAATAAAAATACAAAGTCTTGATTGAGCACAATAAAAGAATAAAAATTTATTTGAATTTTCTTGAATAGTTTAAGAACTTATTAGAGTATTATGCCAACCACTTTTTTAAAATCCAAACCTTCTAGATTTATATTTGATAGGTCTTGTTAAATAGATTATATAAACAAACTTACAAATAATTTGAATAAATTTGAATACATTATTTAAATAGATAATTTATTAAAGATTATGAAAAAAAAATTTCACTTTTATTATCATTAGTTTATTGTTTACATAATTGAATTCTGTCAATCTATAATGTAAGGAATTTTATCAAACTTTTGTCCTCATATAATAAGGCCTCACTTTATTAAGGTACAATTATTAACATATTATGATAATTCTTATATTAAAAACATCGCATTGTGATTGTACATAATCTATTTATTAAAAATAAAATATGATCATGACTGATGAATTGTTATCTCCATTATCGGACATGTGAACATTACAACTAATTATTATATGCACAAAAATAAAAATAACAAATTATCATTTCATCAAGTAAAATTTTAATCAATAAATATTAATTTTGGTAAAATAGAAAGTCGAATAATTACTAACAATGTATATATACATAAGTATAATTTATAATCGACGAGTTTGTAATCTATAAATAATTTAAGAGAATGGATATATATGTTGGTAAAAAATATTTTTCTACATATAAAAAGACATCAAACTTTGTTCTATTCTTAAATTGACCTTTTATAATTTATGATTGATTTAAGTTTTAGATACAAAAAAATCTTACACATATTTAAATTCTAATTGATACTAATCAATTCTAATTTCCATTGTACTTCGTCCTTTGGTCTAGAAATTAATTAAGATTGTCCAACTTTGTATCCATCAAACCAAATTAAAATTTATGCGAACTATATAGTAAAAAAGAAATTTACTTAAAAATTAAGAAATTAAAAACTTTCACTGATTTATATTTTGAACTTTCTATCATATATATCAAGCACAAAGACTTAGTTATTTTTAATTTAATGGACCATTTATAGAAAAACAACGTACCAGTGTTGTACCTTAGGAACCAATTGCTTCTACGTGGTCCAGACAACAATGGAATTTGTGATTTAGAATGGGAAAACCATGCCACTCCAAAGACCTGGAATGGCCAAACTTGCTTTAAGTTGGTCAAAAGAGCAAGGAAAATGAATATTGGTATTTATACATGGAAACAGAGGTGAAAAGGACAACCCTTTGTTCCAAAAGTCCAAGTCCATTTTTCTTTTCGTGTTTCTGGCTTGTAAGAGTCTAAGTCCTTGATTTGATTATGGGCACAAATAGTCAAGTCTTCAAGAACCTTCGTTCCGGAGACAAACCAAATCCACCAATTCTTGGATGCTCTACCCCTTCTGGTTTCTCTTTTAATTTCTTACGTAATACTGTATAGCTCATGACTTTTTTTTCCCCTCTATGTCATGCAAGCCGAACAAAAAATCATTTGTTTTTGTGCTCACTTTTTTTTTTCTTTTTACATATAATTTTAGTGTACACAAAAAAATAATACTTTTCTCGTCGTCACATAAATATGTTAAGCCCTTCTTAAAATTCGAGACCTGTGTCTTTTTCTAGTCTTTGATTATCATCAATACGATTTTCTCTTCTTTGTATAAAATTAGAGATTGTCATTTTTTAAAGAAAAAGTTTTCCATTATCTTTTCTTAAAGGAGGATATAATGATAAAATGATATATTTACATTTTTTTTTCTCCTCTCATTATTCAACTCTATTAAGCAATAAGCAGAAATATACCTTTCTTCCTATATGTCCACTTCTCTATCATTACTACGCAAGTATGTTGTGGAAAGAAGGAAGAATATACGTTTTAAATCCCGTACCTTTCCTCCTCTCCTAATTCTTCAATCCCTTCATTTTCCTTCCGTCGTCTGTACTTAAGAAAGTCTAAACTTGGAATTATTACGATTAAAGGCAAGTAATAACACTAACTCGATGACGATAATGTGGTGTTCAATGTCAATCTTGTGACCTACATTGGCAAGTTGATTCGATTATCCCCTTTTCATATTTGCTTGGCAAGACAGAAAAATTAAAATCAAGACAAAAGAAAAAAAAAAGATTGTACGACTTACGGCGTAACTATAACCATTCAAGAGTCAAAACGTATAAACTCTATAAGAATGTTCGAACCATATAGGAAAAATGTTCAATATTTAATAATAGATAAAAAGTAAAGAAAAATATATAAATAAATAAATAGTAATTAGGTGAAATTTAAGAAAATATGACATAAAAGATTATTAATTAAGATTATAACATGATTAATTGTATCATTTTTTGAACAGATGTTACATAGGTGATATTGATATTTTTCCCATGTATAATCGTATTTTTATAATTTAAAATTATTTTATAAATCGGAATATATTTTTTTTGAAATGAATTTAAATCAAGTTTAAAATTTCATTAAAAGGTGATAAATTTAAATAGGTGATTAATCACATCTAAATAAAAAAGATTCATGATTACTATTTTTTTTTTTTTTTGGAACAATCCAATTCTCAATTCCATACGTTATGACAATAATCATTAATAATTATAAAAATATTCTACAAAAATTAATAAAAATATTAAAAATAAAATTTTATTCATTTATTGAGATTCGTGAACTAGTGTCAATACTTGAAATTAAATAAGATTAGAAAATGAGTCTACTTTTTTTCCATAAATTAATTAAAGAAAACAAAACCATTCGGTCCATATAGTAGGTCTAAATGTGTTTGGCAACGTTAGCAATGAGGCTATTACTTCATTATGCAATATTTCAAAATAAGAGAACTAGTTCTATAAAGATGATCGTGTATAATATATTTTTCAATAAATCGTAGCAATTAAATTTGTTAAAGTAAACTTGTTAATAATTCAATGCATGATGGTATATACGTTTAAATAGTGAATTATAATCTGAGTGGGCAAGAATCTCATTCTTTTTCTTTCCATAATCTTCCAAGTTCCATCCTATGGATCTCAATCTTTCTCTTTCTATAGATGCATGTTTAAAATTTAAAATCCTTTTCACAGAATGTCCCTTCAAATATAAAAATTTTATATTGACTCCAAACATTAAAATTTAAAATTTTATGTAAATGAAATTTGAATTAGAGCATTGGGAAAATTTTATATGCCTTGAGACGTATTGATTATAACGCTATATTATCTTTAAGGTAATTATATTTCTCTACTTTGATGTTGGGATTAATGACAATATATCTCTAAAATTCAACAAAGTAATCAGAGAATTACAAACAACAAAACTACAAATTTCTTTTTAAAGTTTCAGACAAAAAGGAGTTGGTTTGTGAGGAAGAAAAAGAACAACTAATCTTTTTTGAATTATTAATTTTGACTTTCAATACCTATTTATAGAAAACTTTATGATTATTCATAAAATGTCAGTACTATTCATAAAAAGGTCATATTAATCATAAAAAAAAATTATACCTTCATATATAAAACGTTAACTAGATAAATTCAACATTAATTAATTCAATAGAAGGAATCTTGAGTTATGAATTGCCTAAGATGAATAAATGCTTTTATACCTTCATGTATATATGACGGTTACTAATTGCTTATGTTATCACGACATACGTTACAATGAGGAAGAAAAAAAACTCAATCGTCTGCCTTCTGGAAAGCGAAAGAATTCTTCAACGCCGGTGTGAACGATAGAAAGTGCAAATATTCTCTCACCACCTCTCTTTACGAAAATTCTCTAATGCAATCCAACCGCCAGTTAGTTCATTTTGCATTCCCCCCGCTCCATCATTATCTTCATTCCCAACTCTCTCTCTTACCAATTCTAAGTGGGTCAGACCAACAAGCCTGGGCAGCTAGCCTATTAGAGATGGCCCAAGGCTGGGCAACCCACCCAAGTTAGAGAGCTCGACCAACTCAAGCGAGTTGGGGCATAGATTTTGAGACTCCAATCTGGGCACTACGTGCAGACCTCAGTTCTTCACCGACTTGCAAATATCATAAATGTTACCCGGATGAGAAATCTTCCTTATACACGCTAAATTCATTCCCCCCCCCCCCCAAAAAAAATAGAAATAGGTCAGTGGACTAGCTCCTTGATCAATGTGGGTTGCAACTACTGAGGGATGGTCTTAAACTTGCTCTAGTGAAACCGGTACGATTGGAAAGTAGCTTATGTTTTCTTCGAATTTGTATCTAAACAAAGTGGAGATTAATTACTTGATTTGGACGTTTTCGGTGAAATTCTTTGTATTATTGGAAAAATGCATCTTGAAGTTGTATACCTAGTGGGATCTTGAAGAGAGGATGAGACGGAGGAAAAATATGGTTTGGGAACAGGCAGACAGAATGGTGTCAATTCATGATTGAAAAGGAAGACAGATCTAAACCATTGAGGCATAGGTCTCAAAAGGAAAAGGCAGGTAAGAGCTGGATCATGCTTGCTTGAAATTGAACCATCCTAATTATTAACTTATAGAAACCCGGTTTCAGAGTTTGTTTTCCATCTGATGTTCCGCCAAATCCTATACAATGTCAACTATTAAATTGTGAATTTAATTATAGTTTGGAGTACCAAATATGTAACTAACCAAAAAGAAAAACATATTTTTTCACCTATAAAAAACTTGTTTCGTATATTACTGTGTATTGAACATAGGTGATAGATAATACTTTACAATGCAATGTGATTATAAATAATATAATTACAGAAAAAATAATATTACAGTATTTGATATACAAACAAAATAATAATTAAAATATCAAAAAGATAATTTTGATACTTTTAGTTTAGAAGTACTTTGTTACCAATGTAATGTTAATTTTTAAAATTATTCTTATTTATTAAAATATAAGTTTAATATACTTGTATTTTTTATTATTAATTTAATAAAATATCACCTCTTAAATATATTTTTAATATCATATATTTTATTTTCATTTCTTATTATAATCTTATATATTTTATTTTTATTTTTAATCTAATTTTTTATATTATATATTTTATTTTAATTTCTCTTATTCATATTATATAAATTTTTATTTTTATTTTATATATTTTATTTTAATATTTTTTATTTTAGTTATAACATTATAAAATGTTTTTAACAAAATAATAAAGTTAAAAGGTAAAATTATCTTTAAAATATTACAGAGTATGTGACTGCATTAGTTTTGAACTGTAATCATATTATATCACTTGATTATAATATAATATATTATAATATTATATTACAATAATTTGTTACAAAACAAACATTATAATGTAATTTTAATTAATCTTATTACAAAGAATATACTCTCCATTTTCTCATACAAACGCTATCATAGTTCATTTTCTTTCCAAATTTAACCTTTTATAAAAAACAATTTAAACAATTTTGAAGGAACTATTCTTAAAGACAATAAGTATTATTAGCATCAAACTTAGGACAACACATTTACAAAAAACTATAAAATTAAACACTCCAAACCATTTCATTGATGACCTATCCACCCAATAAGATAAAAAGTTCTCTTAAGACAGATGTAAAGCAAGAACTGACAGCAAACTGCTAAACAAAGTAAACATTATTTGAAAAGACCCATCTGAAACGGCATCACTTCAATTCTTGAAAGGAGCAGCATAGAGCTGGAGAACCTTCTGCCAGGAAGGTCTGCTGCTAATATCATCCCACCAAGCACTAACATGCTTCCTGCTCCTTATCATGTACTCCTTTCCCATTTGATCCACCAAGTACTGAGTAAATGGCAGGTGGCTAAGGTCAGCAAGGCTGAAGAAATCACCAGCTAAGTACTTGCTCTTTGACAGCCTCTCCTCATAAATATCCAGCACCTTGGCAAGCTTTTCCTCACTCTCTTTGATCAAGTTTTCATCACGAGGGAACCCCAACTTGGAGGAAAACATGATTTGAACGGTCAGGGTGTAAATTGGTGGGTTGTAGCTCTGTGCCTCGACCTCTAGCCAGTTTTCAACAAGACCTCTTTCCTCTACTGTCTTCCCCAGCAGATCAGTTCCCTGTGACTTGTATTTCTCTGCATAGTACCTCAGGATGGCACGGGATTCTGCACAACTCGCATTATGAAATTCATCAATCCATTTAATTATAAAATAAAATAAAAGTAAAAAGGCAAATTAAAAAGTAGGCACTCACAAATTCAACTCTTGCTCGATACTTTTTGTTAGGCTTAGGCAATGCTTGGTTGATCAGATTCTTGCAATTATATAACATGTAAAATCTTGACCCAAGTGTTCAAGTGAAATTCACCATGACTACCACTTTCATTATAAATAATGATAAAAAGTTTTATAATTGTCCATTCACGGTGATTGTTTCTGACAGGGGAACCCACTTTTTACTTCAATTGTTTATGCATAGTAGATTAGATAGGAGAGACACGAGAAGAAATTTGGCCTGCTGCCCCTTTTTTTCCCTTATTCTTTCTCAAAGATCCTCAAGAAAACTGGGGAGAAGGTATCATCTGAATTTAAAAGTAAAAGAACGGAGATTAATTACCATATAAAGTATAGTCTCCATCTTGAGTGACAGGAACTGTTCCAAAAGGCTGCAAACAGCAGAAAAGAACAGATTGACACAAACGTAAACATAATCTTCGCTGAGAATTGGAACATGATTAAACAATTTCTACTTAAATTTTTTCAAAAAGAAAGAACGAAAGAAAGAAAAGGTTGTTGCTGCTGACCTGCAACTTGAGGAATTCAGGGTCTTTGTGCTCTCCTTTGAGCAAATCAACCGGGACAGTCTCAAACTCAACCTCCTTTTCAATAAGACAAACGAGCACACGCTTTGGGGAAGCATAGGCTGGGCCATAAACCTTCACCACCATTGTTGTTGACTGTAATATTGCTAATTCTCTTCCTTTCAAGTCTTTTATTGAAAGTGTTCAATGAATGTCACAGACTAAATGTTCACACCAATCTATAGAATGGCGATGATAATTTTTTGGGGTCCACAAGAATTGAAAGGTGGGACCTGGCGGCTCCAACCTCAATTCGAAGTAATTATCTAGGGTTTTTGCTAAGTACAGCTAGACCCTTTAATGGATATAAAGGGGAATAGTGGGCGTATCAATTACGTAATTACTATTGTTTACCCTTGTTGTGGTTGTTGTTGAGAAAGTAACGCCTGGGCATCCTTTCCGATGATTCAAAGATAAAGACACGACAAGTCAAGACGTCTGACCACAACCAGTGAGTCATCCACGTGGTCTTATGACAGTGGAGAATCACCCAGGGTTAGGTCAATTGTTTTGTCCTAATGATGGAAAATATATTCCGTGCATGCCCCGGAGCCAACCAATTCCATCGACTCTTTTGTTTTTAATTACAATTGTCCAACAATGCTAAATACCTTACAAAGTGCGAAAGAGTGGAAATCAATACGGGAAGTATCTTGCCAATGCGAGAAAATTAGTTGCACCCAACGGCCTAATTAAAGAGGTTGTTTTCTATGGTGTAAATAAAGAAAAAGTGGATTTGTTTTATGAAAGACGCTATGGACCCACACTTGCAGCATTCACGGGAAAATGGATAATAGCTAAGTTAATAAACATAATTATAAAAGATTTTTAAATTATTTTAAAAATTTTAAATAAATTTTTAATCTCTTATTACATTTAAATAAATTTTTATATTTTTATTATAAATCAAATAAATTTTTTTATTTTTATTTTAAGTTAAATAAGTTATTATAACTTATAGTTGATTTAATCAAAATATCACTTATCATTTTATGTTATGTGATGCTTATATGTCATATTAGCATATCATATAAATGATGACTTGATATGTTGATATGGGATGATGATATGATCCAGTGATATATTTTACCTTCTACGTTGCTAATGTGTGGACATAAAATAATAAATACTAATTTAACTTATGTATATTAGTCAATTATTAGTCATATGAGTTTATTTGAGTTAAAATAAAAATATAAAAATTTGATAAAATGTAAAAGAAGAATAAAAATTTATTTGAATTATTAAAAATAATTTAGGCACTTTTTTTTCAAGAATCATGCTAAATTAATGTTAATACTACCATCATCAACCTTTGATTGGATAATTTGCAATTCAAGCACTTAACCAAAAAAATATTACAATTCAATTGCTTCCGCTTTTGCAAATTTTGTCCCCGTTAATTAATTTTCAGATATTACATGGATGAAACTAAATTTATAAGCTAAAAATAAAAAATAAAAAAAGTAAATTTATAAACTAAATTCTGTCCTTAAAAACAAAAAGTAATTAATAAATTAAAAAATAATTGAAACTAATTCAACAAATTTAATTGTGCCACCTACTTTCAGGCATTTTACTTATTTCACCTAACGTCAATATTAAATATTTATTAAAGAAAATGACTTCATATGTAGCAAGAAGAGTATTAAATTAGAGAATTTCTCTTTATCTCAGTTAGAAAAATTATCACTACAAAACACGTCATTTAAATTTTATATAATAAACAGTACTCTTAAAACTAATTAAAAAAATTAAATATTATTTATATGTAAAATTTTAAATAAATTTTATTTTTACTAATCAATAAAATTTTAAAAAATTAATTTGTAAGACATACGTCATCGCCACAAATATGATGATTCATTAATAATAATAAGACATGAAAATAAAAATTAAATATCAATTAATAACAAGCGGCTAACAATTTTTTATGGGCATAAATTGTTAATTTTTCAAATAAAATAATAACACCCTAAAGTTATTTTTTTCTCATATAAAATTTTGTGTTTTACTTTTATTTCCGGTAACCGTGTTAAATTTTCAATTAATTTTTTGTAAAAAGATAATAAGAATCTTTCTTTCATAATTTTTTTTTAATTTTAAAAAATAAATTTGAGTATTTTTTAGTTTCTTTTATGATTTTGTTTCACTTTATCTCCTCACTTTCAAATTGTTAATTTTTAAGTATTTGGGTTTAGTGATGTTAAAATTCTCATTTATTTATTACTTAAATGAGTCCATGTATATTTTTGTCCAAAAAAAACTTGAACTTCTTACAAATCTATGAGGTGCATTTGTTTGTATTGTTTTGTACTTAGTATTGATTTTATTTTGTATTGATCTATTCGATCATCATTTCCGATTTAGAGAGATCTTCTTGCAAAAAACAGAGGGACTTTAAGCCTATATACTTCCTGTCAGGATAATTGGCTCAATATCACTTCCTGGTATTGATTTATTTGGATAATGAAAAAGGGAGGAAAGAAAGTGAGAGAAAAATAAAAAAAAGAAACCCAGAAAATCTCAATTTTTTAATTAAGCAAATAAAAAATAAAAAAATTATAATAGAAAGCTCTTATTGTCTTTTTTTAAAAAAAAACTAATTAAAAATTTAACCTCACTACTTCTTTTGGGAATAAAAGTAAAACACGAGTTTTTATGTAAAAAAAAAAAAATTTCAAGGTGCTATCCGGAGTTTACCAAATTAAAAATATATTACAAGTTGATGATAATATAGTTTTAAAAAACTGAATTACCAATAATAAAATCTAAATTTATCTGAATGATTCTTCCAAATCAAATTCAATTTGACTTCAAAGTTAATAATTCAATCCAAGTTCAATTCGGAATATCTAAATCGATAACAACACGAGTCTAAAATAATCCCATCCAAACCCAACCCGACCTATCCAATTGCCACCACAAACCCCAATACCCATCTGCCAGACTTGAACCTAAACTTGGTCCGCCCAATTCCTGTAATCTACCAGTAATTTCAATCACCTTAATCTTCCCAATTGCACATTATAAAGGAAAAAAAAAAACTCATTTTACACAATCCTCTTAATCCTGTCAAGTAAGTTGAGAAACTCATTCTTTTTCTTTCCATAGTCTTCCAAGTTCCGTCCTATGAATCTCATTCTTTTTTTTTTTTCTATAGATGTATGTTTAAAATTTAAAATCCTTTTTCACAAGATATCCCTTCAAAGATAAAAAAATTTATATTGACTCCAAACATTAGAATGATCAAATGGATGGAGGTGAAAGAGGGTTTGTGCAATCTAGTACATGAGTTACCAAAACAAAAGAAAAAGAAACGTTTGATTATTGTTTTCCTAAGGGCATATAAAGCTTTCGGGGAGGAGAAACATGAGAATGGTGTGTCACATGTAGCCGATATATTAATAGGGCTTCAGTCCTCTATATACATATATATGTATGTATGTATGTATATGCAAGAGTACATATAAAGCCATTAAAGGTCATTTATGAATATTTAGGATAGAATTCATGTTATTTAAATGTAAGTTGAATAACAAAATTCAGAAATTTTTATATGGCTTGAGATGTATTGATTTGATTAGAACGTTATGTTGTTTTTAAGGTAATTATATTTCTCTAGTTTGCTGTTGGGATTAATGGTAATATACCTCTAAAATTCAACAAAAGCAATCAGAAAATTACAAACAACAAATCTTCAATTCTCCTTTTAAAGTTTAAGAGAAAAAGGAGTTTGGTTTGAGAGAAAGAAAAAGAACAATTTACCATTTTTGAATTATTAATTTTGACTTTAAATATCTATTTATAAATAAATTTATGACTATTCATAAAAGGATCATATTTTTCATAAAAAAGGTTATCACTATTGAATTTTGAACTAATTGACACTGAATTCATCATTAATTAATTCAATAGAAGGAATCTTGAGTTATGAATTGCCAAAGATGAATAAATGTGTTTATACCTTCATATATAAGAAGGATGGTTACTAATTAGCTATGTTATTACGACATATGTTACCATGAGAAAAAAAAAAACCTAAATCATCTGCCTTTTGGAAAGTGAAAGAATTCTTAAACGCTGGTTTGAACAATAGAAAATACAAATATTCTCTCACCCCCTTTCTTTTCAAAAATTTTCTAATGCTATCCAACAATGAGTTAATGCAATTTGCATTCCTTAACTCCATCATTATATTTGATTCATCGATTAATATATAATTCTCTATTCAAAAAAATAAAATTCGTATCTCTCTTTCTCCTAATTAAAAAAAAAAAACTCCATCCTTATACTCTACCCTCGCCAGACTCTCTCTCTCTCTCTCTAACCAAATCAAATCAAGCTCATACTTTGAACATTTCAAGTCCAATTCTAAGTGGGTCAGACCAACAAGCTTGGGCAACTAGCCTATTAGAGATGGCCCAGGGTTGGGTTACCAGCTCAAGCTCGAGAGATGAAATTCCAAAAACTCTTTTAAACATTTGAATATGATTCTTAATCTCTCTTATTTTAAAATGATATTTTTGACACTTTAATTATTAACATCATTTGTCAATAATTAAAAAAAATTAAATGTAATACTACAAAAATATTTTAAATAATAAATACCCTTCATATTATTTTTTGAATTTAAACGCATTCTTTTTTAAAAAAATTCTGTTCATCCTTTTTCCAAAAACCTTAATAAAAAAATCTAAAAATTTTTTATTTGAAATCCTGGAAACTTGAAACTCTATCCAACTTGAAAACCATAAATTTCTTTCTTGAGCTAAAGTCTATTATCATTAAACTTTTTATTTCTCCAACAATTTGATAATTTTTTTTTTCATTGAAAAGAATGTATTAATAGAAAATCTTTTATTGAATGATAGATATACAATACAGTCGGGTCAAGAGATTGTTTTTTCCCTCGTGATTACTAATTTTGTTGAAACACTTTTGCCCAAAATTTGTTATTGGAGAATAAGGTTTAAGGTGACATAAAATGATTTTGATTTGATTATTACATATCAAAAGTTTAAAGGTTTGACGGTGTACCATGTAATGGGTTTCGTTCTCTATTTATAAGGCTTTAGCTGTATTGCATTTTTGTTTTTGATTTCTTGGTTCAGCACAATTGTGTTTGTTATTTGGTTGAGGCTGAGTTTTGATTTTGATGTAGTAATTTCTGTATAGTTGTTGGGAAAAGGCTCTTGTGGTTGACTTGAGATTTGATGGGAAAACAATCTTAATCTTCTTGCAACTTGGGGAGTGATGTTGAGTTTCTATTTGATGATTGGGTTCTTGTTTCTACTGTGGTTGATAGCTCTTTGTATATTTTCATTATGAAATCAAAGCGACTTTTCGAAAGGAAACAAAGTTTTAAGTTTTTTTTTTCTGTCAAATATTAAATTTTATTAAATATCAAATTGAGACAAACTATAGCATTTACAAATCTTGTTTTATAATTTTATTTTTTTCTTCTTTTTCAAATATTAAATTTTATTAAATATCAAATAAATTTGTTACGTTTTGGAAGGAAACATGAACAAAGTTTTTAAAAAGGTATTTGTGTCCTAAAATATTTATATAGTAGTAGATATATTTTTTTTAACAGTTGATTAACAGTGTTAATAATTAAGAGACCAAAAACATAATTTTAAAACAAAAAAAATAACCAAAGTGTCGTTTTGAAATGTTTTGAGGGATCTTTTGGATTTTACCTTGGTAACTGGATAGGCCAAGTCGGATTTGGATTGGACTATTTAGAATTCATGTTATCGATTTAGATATACGAGTTTCACACTTGGGTTGAATTTTTGACATTGAAAGTCAAATTTAATTTAATTTGAACGGATCATTCAGATCAGTTTAATTTTATTAACTGTAATTTAGTTATTCAAAATCATATGATCATTAATTTTTAATATATTTTTAATTTTGATTTTGGATATCAATTTTTTTTTCAAAAACGATTAAATTATATAAGAAGGGAAAAAATGAAATAAAAGTCATTTATTGATTTAGAATTATTTTATATACAAAATTAATAATTTATTCCCAAAAAGGTTGACTAAGTTTTTTATTAATTGATATTGAATTTTTATTTTTGTTGCATTTATTATTATTAATGATTCCTCATATTTGTGGCTATATACCTACCTCTTACAAATTCAATCATAACTCTACAAATTTGAAGTGGTGCTATATAATTTTTTGCACATTAAACTTTTATTGAGAGGTAAAAATAAAAATTATTTAAAATTTTAAATATAAGGAATATTTAATTTTATTTTTAGCTATTTGTAAAAGTTACAATTTAGGATAAAATATTCTTATTTCTAAAGTTTTGATTATAATTCAATTTTGGTCCATTAACATTGAAAATGGACACTCTTCCTCAAAATAATATATTTCATAAACTCATTTAGTCTTTAGTTTAGGTTTGAATTTTTGTTAACTTCATGACGTGTCATAAGTTTATACCCATTTTACTCTTTACTAAAATGATAATTTATGAGGACCATCATTAGTCCAAAATCATTTCTTTTACATTTATAGCCCACCTCAAACATCAAATTTATTATATAAAGATAAAAAAGGTGGAGTTATTTTAAAATTGGATTTTGAGAAAGCTTAGGATTGGTTGATGGGTATTTTTTATATTTGATTTATGTGATTTTGATTTTGTACTTAGGTATTCCTCGATTCTTACTTGGAACTTGGTTGTTAATAGGTTTTGAGATGAATTAGCTCTTTGGCAACGGAAGCTTCTTTCATTAGATGGTAGAATGACACTTATTAATGCAACTTTGTTATCTTTACCTTTATTTTATATGTCAATCTTTAGAG
>NW_018397255.1:8639301-8639605 GCF_002168275.2 Theobroma umbraticum | reverse complement strand
AGTTTAAATTGGTGGCTTAGACATAGAGGTAATTAAGATATCTTCCTTTTAACTTTTTACTTAAGTATTAAGTATTTTCCTTTCTTACCTTGTTTTTTTGTACCCGTTCATGTACAGCTTTTTCTCTTAATCTACTCTCGCATAGTTTTTCATTTATACATCTTATTTATTATTTGAAACCAAATCTTATTACACATAATTATTTCAACAGTTACATAATAGGTTTTTAATCATTAATCGATCTTAAATCTTAATAATGATTTACCCAATATTAAAGCTCTTCTTAACAATGTTATTTATTACA
>NW_018397255.1:8638652-8638772 GCF_002168275.2 Theobroma umbraticum | reverse complement strand
TTTTTTGGAGACAGGTTATTGTTGAGAAGTATGGGCCCGATACTCAACCTTGTTTCCCTTCATTGAATAATCTTGTCATGATGTCCAAGGTTTAAAGGGATGTTATTAGTCCTCAAAATG
>NW_018397255.1:8637679-8638642 GCF_002168275.2 Theobroma umbraticum | reverse complement strand
TTTCACATCATTGTTAATGAGGGCTACCAATAGGTGTTAGGAAATGGTGCAAGCATTTTTATGGCATGATAATTAGGTTAAGGATAAGCCTTTCGAAAGCAATCTTTGCAATGCTATTTCAGCCAGCTAAATGCGACGATGCAAAGGTGATAGATTACTTTCAGGAGCATAGTTTCTAAACTTCAAATTGGCAGACCGACTTTAATAGCGATTAGTTTGAATGGGAGAAGAGAGTTCATGGGCAACTAATAACCACATTAAGGGAAAAGGATTTGGTTTTATTGGTTAAACTTAGGTCAGTTCATTGGATCAAGTTGGTGCAAGGTAAAGATAGAGTAAGTGAGGGCGTTTGGTGGGCAGACCCAAAACTAACCTCAAAGCCATGTGTCTAAGTTGGTCTCTAATAGAAGGGAAGCTCGATGGAAGCCTCCTGTAGTAAATTACTTGCTCAATTTTAATGTAGACAACTCTACTAGAGGTAAACCCTGCTGGATGTAGAGGTATTCTAACAAATTCTGATGAAAAGTTTATCGCCTATGTTTTTTGGCACTACCGATATGTTTGTACCTAATTGTGCAGAAGTCGACACAATTATAGCGGTCTTAGAACTATGTGTGGCTTGAAAAGAAATCATTATTTATTGGATCAATTTCAACAATCACTATCGTTTGGGTGCTAAATAATTATAAAAGACCTTGATATGCAGATTATTTCAATAAACTAATGTCGCAACAAGTTATTGGATGCGTTCTGTTTTGGAATGCGTTTGCCAAAGCAAACAACTGTTCTGATGCTCTTGCAAAAATGAGGGTGATTAGAAGTTGGAAATGTTTGCGGCTTGATGTTGATAGAGTGGCAGCTGTTGAAATATTTTGGTGATAAAAATTCCCCTCCTCTCCTGTACAAAATCTGGAATAAAATATGGGGCTAACGTCGGCTATACAGCTATTGCACAAAAGCCGT
>NW_018397255.1:8635722-8637579 GCF_002168275.2 Theobroma umbraticum | reverse complement strand
TGGAATAAAATATGGGGCTAACGTCGGCTATACAGCTATTGCACAAAAGCCGTTCGCAGCAAAAAGTAAAAAAGAAGATTAGCAACAACATCAGACTGACCCTAAAATGACAGCAGCAGAACAAAACGACACATTTTTCCTAAATGTTGATCGGCACATGCTTTAAGACAGATCTCATGAAAAGTCGGAGATTACATTTGGTCATGCGTGACAGCATACTCTTCTTCACTTGGTAGCTGATTACATCAGATCTTTGTCTTGTAAAGGTTTATCAGAAATTATTTGTAGATTTTTTCCCCTAACTCATTAATTCTCAATTGAGTTGTAGTTTTGGTTTTACGTAACAAATTATTTTCAGAAAAGGGAAAAAATGGCAATAAAATTTTCTTTTTAAATCAATGAAAGGAAAATGAAAAGAAAAAAAAGAACTTGTAGCGGCATTAATGTAATAAGCATAAAATGATGTTCACAGTGTTTATTTCCTGGTCTCTTTGCCGCTGACTAGAGTAGGATTAGGGTGAGTCTCTAAGCCAATTTTTTGGATGAAGATGTTGTTTTGGAAGCTCTAGTAACTCTGTCCAGATATGGTTAGTTTTCTAGGAATGGATGCTGAGCAAATGAACAGTTATGAAAGCTCTCAAACCAGGTCTTCTGTTTTATGCCACTATCACTGCTAATGACATCCTGGGGGAGGCAATGGCAATCAATGAAAATTGATACGCTTTTGAAAGGAAAAAATTTAAGGGGACCCATCTGTCATCAATGCTAGCTGACCAAACGAATCCAAGTGATAATTTGTTAGTACATGATTTTTTTTAAAGAGAAATGTTTGAGTCTTTTTACTTAATTAAAATATATATATATATACATATATGTTCATATCAAAATTACTATGATACCCTTAAAATAATTTTCACTTATAACCACAATCGTACATATCAAATAAATGACACGATGGATGGATTTAATGGGACAAAAGTTTGCGATCGGATTGTAATAATTTTTGGCTAAGATTTAATTGCAAATTATCCGATCTAAGGGTGATGGTTGTAGTATTAGTATTAACTTCTTCATTATCCATTTTTCCCTCAATGGGAAAACAAATCCCACTTTTTCTTTATTTACACTAAAGAAAACAACCTCCTTAATGTGGCCATTGTGTGCAGCTGCTTTTCTCACATTGGCAAGATGCTTCCCATTTTGATTTGCACTCTTTCGCACTTTGTATGGTATTTTGCATTGTTGGAAAATTGTAATTAAAACCAAAAGAGCAAACGGAATTGGTTGGCTTTGCCATGAAACGAAGAGATTTTCCATAATTAGGACAAAACGATTAGCAATGAATTTTATTGCAGCCACCCAAGTTAACCCTGGTTTATCCACTAAATCATCAAGTCTCAAAATTCATAGATTTTTGTTAGACTTCAACTAAGATAAGGCGTCTACCTTGTCGGTGTCTTGTCTTAATCTTTTAACCATTCGAAAAGATACCTAAGCGTTACTTTCTCAACAAGAGCCACTAACAATAGTACACATAATAATTGTGTAAATGATACACCCACTCTTCCCATTTATATTCATTAAGGACCCTGTCAGAGATAACTGAACTCGGCAAAAACCCTACATAGAATTACTTTCAATTCTGAGGTTGGAGCATCCAGGTCCCACCTTGCAATTATTGTGGATCCCCAAAAATTATCATCGCCACTTCCATAAATTGATGTGAACATTTACTCTGTGACATTGCATTGAACAATTTCAATAAAAGCATTAAAAGGAAGAGAATTGGCAATATTAGAGCCAAACAACAATGGTGGTGAAGGTTTATGGCCCAGCCTATGCTTCCCCAAAGCGTGT
>NW_018397255.1:8587535-8635617 GCF_002168275.2 Theobroma umbraticum | reverse complement strand
GCTCAAAGGAGAGCACAAAGACCCTGAATTCCTCAAGTTGCAGGTCAGCAGCTACAACATTTTCTTTCTTTTTAAAAAAAATTTAAGCAGAAACTGTTTAATCATGTTCCAATTCTCAGTGAAGATTATGTTTACGTTTGTGTTAATCTGTTCTTTTCTGCTGTTTGCAGCCTTTAGGAACAGTTCCTGTCACTCAAGATGGAGACTATACTTTATATGGTAATTAATCTCCCTTCTCTTACTTTTAAACTGAGAGGATACCTTCTTCCGATTTTTCTTGAGGATCTTTGAGAAAATATAAGGGCAAAAAAGGGGCAGCAGGCCAAATTTCTTCCGACTGTCTTATCTTCTACATTTTGTTGCGATGTTTGGTTATTGTTTCCAGTCTTGTATCTTCCTATCTAATCTACTATGCATAAACAATTGAAGCAAATCTTTTACATGAAGATAGAAAAGAGGGAAGGAAAAGAGTGGGTTCCCCTATCACTAACAACCACACAATTATAAAATTTTGACCATTATTTATAGTAAAAGTGGTAGTCATGCAGAATTTCACTTGGAACACTTGGGTCAAGATTTTGCATGTTATATAGTTGCAAGAATCTTACCAACCAAGCATAGCCTAAGCCTAACAAAAGGCGTCGAGCAAGAGTTTAATTTATGAGTACTTACTTTTAATTTGTCTTTTTACATTTTATTTTTTTTATAATTAAATGGCTTGATGAATTTTATAATGCAAGTTTTGTAGAATCCCGTGCCATATGAGGTACTATGCGGAAAGTATAAGTCACAGGGAACTGATCTGCGGGGACCCTAGTAGGGAGAGGTCTTTGTGTGAACGTGGTGTAGATGGAGGCACAGAGTACGGGACTGTCGCCCATGGTCGACGGACGCGCGTGCTGGTTTCACAGGTTCCGTGCCAGTTGGGGGCGCGGGTAGGGGCGGAGCGGGGTGTGGGGGGGCGGCGTTGGAGTCGTGTCGGTGGGGGACGTGGCCTCGGCCCCCAGAGGTTGGTGTGTCAGGTGTAGCGGGTTTTCGGGCGGACGGGTTGGGGGCCGGGGGTCTGCGCCGGGCTTTGCGTGAATGCGGGTGGCGCGTCGAGGCGGCGCAGGGGGGCGCGTGGGTTGGGTGGTGGGTGTTGGCGCTCGCGGGGGGCGGGCCGGGTGGACGTGCTGCTTCCGTTGGGGCTGGGCGCGTCTGGTGGGCGCGTGGACTCGTTGTGGGTGGTTGAGTGGGTGCGGGGGCGTGGTTCGGGGGTCGGGGCTGGCGGGGGCGCTCGGCGGTGGGGGGGTGGGGCGGGTGGGGTGGGGGGTCGGGGTTGGTGGGCGGCTGGTTGTGTTGGGTAGTGGGTGCCGGGTGGGGCGTGGGGGTGTGTCGTGGCCGAGGTGGCGGTCGGTCGGCGGCGGGGGGGTGGTGGGGGGCGGGGTTGGTCCGGACCCGGTGCCGGGGGGGGGGTGGGTGGGCGGTGTGCGGCGGGTACGGCGGCCGCTGGTGGCCGTGTGTCCGCTGTTGGATGGGGTGCCTGGGCTGCGTTGCCCCTCTGGGCCGAGTGGTGGCTGTGCTGTTGTGTGGGCGTTGGCGGGGTTGCGGGCGGCGGGTGTTCGTGGCGGTTGGTGGTGGGCTGCTGGGTCGGCGGCTGGAGGGGGTGGGCGGCGGGTCTCGTTGGTCTTCGGCGGTGGGGTCGCGTCGTCGCGTGGGGGGCGGGTGGCGGGTCTGTTGTTCAGTGGTAGTTAAGTAGGGTGCCTGTTGGTGTGTTCGCTTGTGTGTGGCGACGTGGGCGTGTGTTGCGTATGGCGGGTTGGGTGCGTGGAGGGGAGTGGGGCAGCGGGGTGGGGGGGCCTGGGCTGCGAGGTGGCCGTGGTGTGGTGGCGGCGCGAAGCTGGGGCGCGGTGCCTGCTGGGAAGACAGTAGAGGAAAGAGTCTTGTTGAAAAACTGGCTAGAGATCGAGGCACAGAGCTACAACCCACAATGGTCCCCTGACTGTTAAAATCATGGTTTCCTCCAAGTTGGGGTTGCCTCGTGATGAAAACTTGATCAAAGAAGTGAGGAAAGCTTGCCAAGGTGCTGGATATTTTGAGGAGAGGCTGTCAAGAGCAACTACTTAGCTGGTGATTTCTTCAGCCTCGCTGACCTTGCCACCTGCCATTTACTCAGTACTTGGTGGATCATATGGGAAAGGGGCACATGATAAAGAGCAGGAAGCATGTTAGTGCTTGGTGGGATGATATTAGCAGCAGACCTTCCTGGCAAAAGGTTCTCCAGCACTATGCTGTTCCTTTCAAGAATTGAAGCGATGGCGTTTCAGATGGGTCTTTTCAATAATTTCTACTTTGTTTAGCAGTTTGCTTTCAGGTCTTGCTTTTCGCCTTATCTTATTTTGTTGGTCGGCCATCCAATTAAATGGTTTGGAGTGTCGACTTTTATAATCACTAGTGCGTTGTCGTGTGCTGGGTTCGGATGCATTAAATATATATATATATATTTAGTTTCGTTTAAGATAGCTAGAAAAATAGACACATAATAGTAATTTCATCAACATATAAAATTGTTAGTAAATATTTTAGATATATAAAATAATTTTTTTAAAAAATATAAGCATTGTATCTTTAGCCATTAGGTAGCATTGGTGATGTTGCTACCTTCATACAAAACGAGAAAGATTCTTAGTGTGCAGTTGTCGATAAATACTCTTACAATTTGTTATACATAAAAATTGAATGAAAAGCATACAATTTGTGTGCGGTTTTTGCCTTCATACAAAAGGGAGAAAGCATTTTGATTTGCAATTGTTGAAATAACAAAAGGTAAAACAAAAAGTTTGTAGCAGGCTTGAGGATACTTCACAGTGGTTTCTTGAATGTTGAACTGCATTGCATGAACAACATTTATGTTAGTATTTTATTTGATTATAAATGCTAACTTGTCAAAAGGTAATAGTAATATATAAAGACTTTAAAACGTAAAATTTTTTAAAAATATGAAAAGATAGATGTGTATAATAGGAATATTATACTCAAAATCCAATTTTAATAACAGTTATACATAGGAAAACAATAGTATCACTTAAATGGTTTGCAAAATCGCAATGACGAATATTTATTAACTAAATAGTTACGTTTTTGTTTACAAGTTCAAGTTTTGAAGCTGAAGAACGATAAATGCATTTGGCAACTCAATTGGTTTGTGAAAGGATGCAATAAAACTAATTTGCAAAAGTAACCATGATGCATTTTCCACTAGGTATACAACTTCAAGATGCATTTTTCCAATAATACAAAGAATTTCACCGAAAACATAAGCTAGTTTCCAGTCATACCGGTTTTTAAGACCAAACCCTCCGTTATTGCAACCCCACAACTCCATTAGCCTATTTCTATGATTTTTGAGAATGAATCGGACTTTTAAAGAAGATTTCTCATCTGGGTACTTTTATCAAATTTGCAAGTCAGTGCAGATTCAAGCCTTGAAATCTATGCCCAAACTCACTTGAGTTGGGCCGAGCTTTCAAACTTAAGATAAAATTCGAAAAACCTCTTTAAACTATTAATTTTTTTAATCCCTTTTATTTTAAAATAATTTTTTTAATTCTTTAAACTATTAATACTGTTAATCAATTTTTTTAAAAAAAATTATATCCAATACTACATAAATATTTTAATATACAAATACTATTTTAAAAAATATCTATTCATATTTCCTTCTAAAACTTAATAAAATTTATTTTAATATTTAATAAAATTAAATATTTAATAAAAAAACTTAAAATTTAATAAAATTCATAATGAAAAAAAAAATTAAATTGATTTTCCTTTTGAAAAGCAACTTTTATTTCATAATGAAAAAACTATAAACAGCTGCCGACCATGGTACAAACAAAAACCCAAAAAACCTAAACCCGAGCATTAAAATAGAAACTCTAGATCGTTCCCAAGTTGCAAGAAGATCAAGATGTCTTCACATCAAATCTCGAGTTAGCCACAAGAGCCCTTTCCTAAAAACTGTACAACAAGCACTATATCATAAGCGAAACTCAACTCCAACCAAATCAATAACACAACAAAACCGAACTAGGAAATCAAAAACAAAAACGCAACAAAGCTTAAGTCTTATAAATAGAGAATGAAGCCCACTACATGATGCACCGTCAAGACTTTAAACTTTCAATATATAATAATCAAATCAAAATTTTTTTACATCATCTTAAACCCTACATTCAAAAAACAAATTTCAAGTAAAAATTTTTCAACAAAATTAATAGTCTCAAGTAAAGAATTAATCTCTTGATCTGACAACATTAACTTTCAATTACCATCATTTAACAAAAGATTTACTTTTAATATATTCTTTTCAAAAAAAAATTTAAAACTATTAAAGAAATAAAGAGTTTAATGATAATAAACTTTAACTTAAAAAAGAAACTTATGATTTTCAAGACAAATAGAGCTACAAATTTCCAAGTTTTCAAATCAAACCTTATATAAAAATTTTTTTATTAAGGTTTTGAGAGAAAGATGAATCGATTTTTTTTAAAGAGAATATGCTTAAATTTAAAAAATAATATAAAAAATATTTAAGTTTTAAAATATTTATATAATATTAAATTTAATTTTTTTAATTATTAATTAACAGTATTAACATTCAAAGAATCAAAAACATTATTTTAAAATAAAAAGGATTAAAATGTCTTTATGAAGTGATGTAAAGGAACGTTTTGGGTTTTACCTCCAATTACCACCTCATGATGATAGTTATCCTATGGGCCTAAATTCTAGTCCAAGCTGCATAAACCCCAATGCCCATCTGCCACACGTGAACCTAAACTTGATCCGCCCAATTCCTGTAACTAACAGTAATCCCGTTAAGGATATTGAAACTGTGATGCAGCAGACATTGAAAACGGTGTGTAACTCACGGTGCCAAGAATTACAAAATGATATCAAAATCATTTAAGAACCGATTGTCATATGAATCACTGATATACACTTCAACCAGACCCTAAATCCTGCTGACATGACTATTAACACAGCATGATTCCCATGAACATCTCTGTTGAAATGGCTTAAGACAAACCGGCCATAATATTTCATCATTTTAAAACCCTTGGTTCATGCTTTAAAGGACTCAGTTACATCTGAGATTCAATGGAGGAACAATACCACTCTTCGTCAGAATGAAACAACTGATTTGGAATGTGAGGAAGGTCGCAGCTCAGACAGAGCAGTATCGCTTTCATCAGTCTCATCAAAAACCATTGGTGTTTTGTTGACATGCTTACTGTAATTAAAATTAGCAATCAGAATTAGTGTGATATAAAGTTGAAACAGTAGGAGTTTAAAACAAATAGCGTTACTACTAAGTAAAATCATTTCCACTCCCGCATGAAGAATGGACCATATTGGAAACTTTAATCAGACAGAAACAATCCTGCCCCATTTGTTTACACTTCATCTACAATGTTGTTATCCAGCAAAAAGGTCACCTTCAGCAAAATTGTTGAATATGAAGTTATTCCTTCAATTTGTTTACAAGGGCCAACAGAGGGGTCAAAGATGTAGACACCCAACCTAAAGGTATCCCAAAAACAGTTCATATCAAAAGTAGGTAATTGCTTGTGCAACGCATTTTGATTACAGGGGTTATAATCTGTTCTCTATGCAACTAGCTACTAGTGTTTTCTACGATTTTATAATAACCATGCTGACTGCAAAGTATAATGATGTAGCAAAATTCTCAATGCCACTGTTGCAGGTACTTTTCTCACTCCTACTTGCTCTCTGTTTTCAAACAGAGATTATTGCTAGAAACACGAGTTTAGCTAAGCAGTTTGCCTAGTCATTTCGGCTGCTATTTGTACACTTTTTTGACAACATACATGCAACGTATTTTTTTGTTAATGAGTAAAAGGAAAGGATCTTTAGTATTAATGCCAATAAATATGAATCTCCTTTGCATTATGATACTAAATATTAACAAATACTATGAATATGCAAATCAACTCAGCCACAACAAATTTAGGGAAATTAAAAACAATAAAAAGAAAAACAGGAATTGCTGTTTAGTTACAAAAACCATGACTACAACATCTATACTCCAATTTAGAAAAATCGAAAACAAGAAAAAGGAAAGCGGATATTGATGTTGAGGTACAGAATGTATGACTAGCAAGCTGCGTCCATATTTCAAGTGCGTAAAACAACGTTAAACTGTGCTTCTCACAACTACCCAGACCAAGTACTTCGTTAAGAAGAGGTTTTGAGTTTTGAGGTAAAATACTTTGAATCTGAACTCCTATGCCCCAAATTGCAATAATATAAAATAGAATCACAGACAAAAAATTGGCAAAGCAAAAAGGCAAGCATACCTCTGAGAGATGAGACTCTCGTCAGACAGTGCCTTTTCCAGCCTCTCTTCAAATGGAGTTGCATGCCAACTGACTTTCTGATCCTGCAAACAGGACAAGCATTCATCAAGCATAGCTCTATACTGCAAGAAGATAATGCCGCCAGCAAAAAGATTTACCTCCTTGTATTTATTAGTTGAATTTGGGATTCCATTCCCATCCCACCACTTGGGCGTTATATGGGAAGACTCTTCCTCATTCCAGTGAGCAGCAACCATACCAATGATGGGCCTGTCCCCAGGGATTCCACCAAAAGGAGGGAGTTTGCTATAAGTAGACTGGATATTTTTATAACGATCATCAATGTTATACTCTTTTGGCTTCAGCCAAGAAGACAAGCTTCCTTCCACCTCTGACTCTTCTGCCCGAGAAGTTCCTTCTACTCCCACTCCTAGCTTGAAGGTGGCATTTTCTGCTCGCTCGGGAGATTTTTTCAGCTCACCCAACATCTCTTTGGAGCTAAATGGCTCCTCTTTCATCGCATTCAACTGAGAGGCATTCTCAGCTGGATTCAAGACCGAATAAACATATTGAGACCTGATCCGAGTCTTCCCATTTGCCAAGGTTTCTAGGTTTGAAGGAAAAACAGTTCCAGGGGTTTGCATTTCATCAGAAAGCTTTAATGGGGTTGGATTGGGCGAGGGCTTTGATGCACTTTGGTAACCTGGTAATTCAAGTTTCTTTGAATTCTGACCACCGTTTTCAGATTTTGAAGAAGATGCATCAGATTCACATTCAAAGCGTACAGACTTGTTCCTTCCATAAGCTGAAGTCGAAACAATATCAGTCTTGACTGTTTTATCAACACTCAGTGCCTCACTACCTTCAGTAGAACCTATAGAGAACCTCCCAGTGTTTGCTGCATTTGATATGCTGCTATGAATGAAACGGCACCAGTCAAATGTCAAGCAGCTTCACAATTATGTAAAGATGAAACATGTTTTGATTTGTTGATAAAAATTTAAGGTCAGAAGTCGAAACCTGGTAGGTGTATTTTCCAAAGAATCTGGCCCCCTCCCCAACGCCTCGAAAAGTTTGATGGGCGTAGGGGGCTGATCAGATTGCTTATCCAACTGAAACTTATCGATGGATGTGTTGGGAAGCCAGGAATGAAATTTTGAAGGTTCTGAATCCCCACTATAAGGCGGCGACTGCTTAAACTTCCGAGATGCTTTACGAATTTCAGACGGAGTCTCTGGTATTGTTCCACAAGCTTTAAGGAATTTCGCCTGCAGGAAGGTAAAATTTTTGAATTCAAATTTGCATTGAACAGTTAAAGCAACCAATCTAAATCAGATAGCTCGATGAACATACCTCATCCTTGAGACCTTTATCAATTTGTGGAGACCCCAAATGATTGGATGGACAATCTCCTTTCTCTTTTAGAATCAAAACAAAAGAAGGTTCAATTTCAAACAGGGGAAAATTCAAGTTTGAGAACCAAAATTTCTATTGAAAAAACAAAATCTTGAAATTAGCTGATTCAAAATTTAGCATTACCTTCATCCAGAAAGAGCGACGATAAACGATTTCGAGAAACTCCACGTTCCTGCTTAAGGATATGGATATAATTAGCCAAACGTAAACAAAAATACCTTTTCATTATCCTAAAATTTGTTCTCAGAAAAGAAAACAAGAAAGTGTTTCTTGAACTGGATTTTCTCAGGAACCAAACAGAGGAGCGAGATAACCGGAAAAGAAATTGGAAAAAAAAACAAAACAAAGCGCACGGTGGTTTTGGAGGAGGAGGAGACGAGGTGAGGGCGGGAGCGATCGTCTCTGACGCGAAAGCATCCAAAGAAACATCCCATGGCTCTGCAAACCGTCTGATCAAGAAATCTCACCACTGATCTCGTGATTATCCCCAACCCTAACTCTCCATTCAGGAAACCGCATACCATTTATCGGATTTTTTTTTTGGTTAATGCGTTTTTAAGGTTTAATCGGTGATCTAACAGAGAAAAGGAGGAGAGTTGTTGGGTCGTTTTTTGAATTTTGAAATGAAACAAAACGAGGGAAAAGATGATTATGCCTCTAAAATGTTAGAAAATCGCTTCAGCATTCTTCTTCTCGGCCGTCTACAATATATTTGATAATCGCTATATAAGAATGCCACGTGCTCAAATTTAATTGATGATAGTTTGAATTACGAAATTGGCCCTATTCAGAGTGCTGAAAGGATGCTAGGGGTAGCGAGTAGCATCTAGGCTTTAAATTTGAACAGGTAGAAGCAATGTCTTTTCATTGCCTTGTGTTCTTTCTTTTCCTTTTTACTGATTACGCTTATTAGGCTCATAATATGTCTTAATTATTTTCCTATGAGATAATCAGTAATTTACTTCAGTATTATCTGGTGTACTTCGAAACCTTTTTCTTCTTGTAATAATTATATTAAAATTCTTTTAAATGAATTCTTATTTTCTTACATTTACCCAAAAATGAACTTTTTTTTAGATTTTTTTAAATTATTTATCGAATAGAAATCTAAACAAATCAAGCTAACTTGATACAATACTATATAAATTTATTTGATTACTGTTGGTTTAAAAAAGAGCTTGAAATTGAAGTAAGCTTGAGTTTTAAAATTAAATAAAATTTATAAATATGATAAAAACTATAATAATATTTTATTTGTATATTATATATTAAAAAAAATTCAAAACTTGATATTCAGGCGTGGTTTAAACTATTATTTAAAATACTTACAATTCAATTCAACTCTATATATAATTACAAAGCGTTATATAATTTGTGACGAATATACCTATAAACACCCATTAACTTGACTCTTAAAATAATTACAAAGCTTCATATGTCTATATCTATATACCACCATCTCTCATGTCTTTTCATACATCATATAATTGTCTAAATTCTAAAAAAATTGGAAAGATCATAACAAAAGCAAATGGTGGTGCAAAGTTAATCATTAAATTATTTCCTATTAATGTTCCCAAATTTCAATTTTGCAAAATAAAAAGTATTTTTGCAAATAAAATTAATCTGGCTAATATATAGTTAGAGGAAGACATAAGTTGGTTGACAAACAAGAGGCCAATAGAAAGAGAAAAAGCCTAATCTTGTAGTATTTGTTTAGAATGTAGTGTAGAGATTACCACATGGACGCAAGTGGAAGTGTGACTAGCGAAGATGTACCACCACATTCCATATTTGAAAAGACTAATCTCCTTTACTGAGTCCCTAATCTCATCCATAATGTCACCGTTCCAAGCAAATCCCTGTCTCTTAGCTTCACATGTAATTGGTAGCTCATCGCTCTCAAACATCACGTCTTCTAACCTTTTTAGGTAATCCCAATATTCTTCCTGATCAAGCTACGACCCACTAAGCCAAGCCACCCCTACCTTCTAGCTGCTGCTTCTTTGGTGGATTAGTATCTGAGCACATATTGAAGATAAATATTGTAACACATGAAATGTATATACCTAAAATTTATATTAATAAGTATACACGGTCGACATTGTTTTTTTCTCTTTCCTGATCTTCTTTTTTTACATCATTTAGCACAATCCTTAAATCTTATTTTATGGAGCAACTTGCATGAAACTAAGCTAGAAGATGAGATAATATCAACACCAACATAATTAATTATTCTTATATAACCCTAAGTTTCTTCTTTTAAAATTATATTTTTTGAGTAGGGAGTTGAAAAAAAGAAATAGTGAATCATCCATTTCCTTTCATGATCAATCCGCTTAAATATCAAGGGTTCTCATGATTGCAATGATGGTTGAGCATATACATGGAGGATAACATCATACGAGGATGTGGAGTCATTGTTTCTATATATAACTTTTTCGAGTTACTCATACTCATTTATATCACTAACAATAAATAGTTCGGTAGTTATTTATCCAAAAAAAAGTAACACCTGCGCAACCTTGCCCTTGAATTTCTATGAAACAATGAAGTGAAATAATCTAAAGTCCCCACAAGTGAGGTTTTATACAAAAAAAAAAAAGGAGCAAACTCTTGAAATGCTAGCATAAGTGAAACCATCCGGCATTGCTGGATACTTTTAATAAATTAGTCATAGTCTCCAAGTTCTTTTAAGATATCTTTGACTCTTTCAATTGCTTTCAAGTGTTCAGGACTTGAATTACTTGTATATTATGAAAGTTTACAAACTATATAGAATATCTCAAGTCTAGTACAACGCATAGGATTCATTAGACTACCAATAACACTAGCATACTCTAATTGAGTTTCCAAAATTTTCCAGCAGCTTGGGCAAAACATCATATGGAGTGCTTACTTTTTTAATTCCCAAGTTTTAATTTGTACTTGTTTATGATCTTCTCAATGAGATTGACATAAAGCATAACTCCATCGAGATTTAAATAATACGTGGGTTTGGCTTGGGTTGCACCTCAAGATGTTGCTCAACTATTCGTGGTATGGAAAGCTGCTTTTCGAACAGGGCTGAGGACAAGATATGGCTCATAACATTTTGTTTTACCATTATTTGATTTATTTTGCTTTGCAGAATGACATAGAAAATGTCTAGATATCTCCCAATTGTTTGATGTCATTAAAATTAAATTGTATGGTGGGTTAAATTAAATGACCAAAGGAAAATAAATTCATGACGAACACAATCAGATTCAAAAAACAACCGTGACCCAAATAATTTGAAAGTGAGGAAAAATGTTTCAGCGTGGCAATGTCCTGTTCCTAGCTCTTCCAAATTCAACGATGATGGAGTGGAAAAGGGTTGTCCTGAGGCAGCCGGAATAAGATGGATTGCACGATACGAGACGAGAAGAGATAGGTTTTATTAATATCTTATTTTCTAAGTCTAATAATATTGGAAATTCGAACCTTGCTTAGTTGTTTGTTATTAGAGAAACGTTTATTATGTTCTCCGCTTCAATACGGACAAAGTCTCATTGCTTGATAATAGAATGTGTTTAATTAATGCGGCCAACTGGGTATTAAACCCTTTCTTTACACCATGGAAGCTAAGGAAGTAGATTCTACATAACGAGAGTATCAAACCTCAAGTGAGCAACTGGAACATAAATCATATATCTCGAGCTGGCAACAAGACGGCGGATGCCCTTGTCAACGCCGGGGTTCGTTGACAGCAGGATCTTTTGCAGGTATTCAACTAATGAGTGGGCTGATCTGGGTGGAGTTCGTTTGTTTTTGCCATGTTGTTTGAGCTGACAATCTCTTCTGTTGGACGATTGTGTTTGCTTTGGTTCTTTAGTTGGGCATGGAAGATCTGCTTGAAATTCGTATGTCTAGGCCTTGAGTTTGTGCCTGTCAATCTTCTCTGTTTGATGGCTGTTAGAAAAGTAGTATAACAAGGAGCAAGAAGGTTTGAGATGTGCTGTAATACTTGTTACTTATTATAAGAATTTACAAACAAGAACTTTTCAAAATACAATAAATCTATTACATAATGCTTTTGAAGGTTTATATCTGACTGGAGAGTACTCTTTCTATATATACTAAAAATTATGTCTATTGTGTTTCAACAAATAAGAGTGAGTAAAACCAATTCAGATCAATTATTTATCCAAACCAAATGTGATCCAAATACGATTTGAGTAAAACAATTTAGTTTAATTGGTCCATTGGATCAATTAGTCTAAACTGTTTGATCCAATTGGTTTTTTGATCGGTTCTGAGTTTTAAAATTTTTGAACCAATTCATCCAAAAAAGCAAACTAATTTGATATATATATATATATATATAATTTTTTATATATATTAAGAGGAATTGAGAGAGTAAACCTAATTAATAATATACTTAAAATATATTAGGGTATTATATGTATATATACAAATTATTATCATAGTAATTTAATATTAGTTATATATATATTTATTTATAAATATGTATTAATATGAAATTACAAGTTTTATATTTTAAATGATATAACTTATATGTTAATATTATAATATATGATAGTAAATATCTTATATATTAATATATTATAATTATTACACCTTAGTAATGTTTTGTAATCTAAAATGTTATGAATATATATAATTGTATAAATATATTATACATACATATATTTAATAATATATAAACATTAGTATAATTTATAATAGATTTTATTTTTATGATTACACTTAATAACTTTATTAGTTATCACGTTAGATTTTATAACATATTGTAAATAATTAGTTATTATTTATACAAACTTTGGTATAAAACATTTTAATAAATAATTTGTATCATTAATATTATATATATTTAATTTATACATTAGTATTACTATAACTTATAATAAATTTTATTTATATGATTACACTTAATAAGTTTATTAGCCATCACCCTAGATTTCATAACATATTGTTTATAATTAGTTATTATTTATATAAACTTTGATATAAAACATTATAACATATAAGTTATATAATTAATTTCATATATATATATATATAAATAATTATGGATGAAGTTTATAAGTTTTAATTTTATAATTTGTAAAAAAATAGTGATAAAATTTTGATCCATTGGTCCAAAACCGGATCAACCTAACCAATTCTATATTTAGTCAGTTTGGTCTTTATTTATATTTGATCAATTTTGGTCGGTTTTTTAAAATTGATTAGTCTATTTGGTCCTAAGGTATGGTAGACCAAACCACCCAATCTACTCATTTACTCACCCTTAACAACAAATGTGTCTGTTATGTTTTAACAAATATATATGTTGTGTTTCAATAATTGTGTTTGTGGGAAACACTTTTGTTTATTTAAAGAATTATGTTTTAATTTGAACGATCACATCTTGAATAATTATCTTTTAAAATGAGACTTTCAAATATTACAAACTATCCAACAATCCCCCACTAGTTTGTAATATTAATATTTTTTTTCGAAAAGTTAATATTAATATTACTATGCGTAATAGAATATATCTTGAAGATTTGAACTTTCTACTGGTGTAAAAATTTTAAAGTTGAGACGAAGTTATTGATATTTTAGGGATTGAACCATAACTCCTTATATCAAAACCAAAATATCATACACATAGCATTATTTATTCGCTTTAAGATTCTGCCAACTACTTTAACACTTACATGGTTTTGTGCTAATCTTAGTTTCATGAATATTTACAAGAGCAAACCCTTTTAACTCTTGTTTGAAGCAGCACCACTTCAATATTCATATATATAGGTAGAATTTAGTATTATGCCATTGTTACTACAAGCATTTAACATTTCCATTAAAAGCCTTTTGCTCATTCTCGCCTTGTAACAGTCGTACTGAATATTTTAAAGTAAGCTATTTGAATATTTTAGAATGAGGTATTTAATGTAAAAAAATCAATACATAATAATAGCGTATAGTAACTTGTTATTATCTATTGAACTTTTTATTATTAGTTTTGCTAACTCAAAGTTGAGTTTTCATTACTAACGCATTTAAGTTAAGGGTTTTAGCCCCATTTCAGATATTCATTTTATAGCCTCCCTTGGCAAAGCTTTGACAAGTGGATCAATCAAATTCTTGCAAAATTTAACATAAACTATTATTATAGCGTCATTTGAGATTAATTCTCTAATTTAGTCATGTTGCAGAGTTATGTGTCCAGACTTTCATTATAAATCTTATTGTAGGCTACACACATTATGGTCTCACAATCACAATATATAGAAATGGTTGGCATCGATTATGGTCACAATTTATATCTAAAAACAAAATTTTCAACTATCTTTCTTCTTTTCCAACAATTGTTAATGCTAAAAATTCAGATTCTATTGTAGAATGTATAATGCAAGTCTGTTTCTTAGATGCTCAACTAATGGCACCATCTCCTAAGGTAAAAATCCATCCTAATATGGATTTATTGTCATCAATAGTAACTATCCAACTAGCATAAGAAAATTCTTCTTTCTCAATTAACACCATTGCACCTTAATGTACAATCAGAATATCAAATTAATACATCAATATATATGTTCACAAGAGCACCATTGTACCTTTATTGCATAAGAGAAATGCCATGTCAAAGATATTAAATATCTATGTTGCACTATTATGCCTCCGATAATAAAATAGGAATGCACCATATATTAAAATGTTAAATTTACATATTGGCTCCATTATACCTTCATGTAAGATAAGAATGCCACATGCCCGTTATCACCTAAACCTTGATGGTATTTACATATTGACATCATTATACCTTAATATATAATAAGAATGTCGCCTATCTTTTACACCAACAACTCTTTGAAATTGTTAGAAAATTAATATAAGAAAAAGAGTAATAAGGCTTAAGGCGTGCTGTAACACAGTGTCTTTAAAAGAGTTGTTACCTATTATGGAGATTTACAGACAAAAACTCTCCAGTATACAACAAGCTTATTGCGGAATGCTTTTGAAGGTTTAAGTCTTACTTGGAAGTACGTTTCTTTTATAGATACTAAAAAGCTATGTCTATTGTATTTCACTAGATGTGTCTGTTGTGTTTTAATAAATGTGTCTGTTACATTTTAATAAATATGTTTATTATGTTTTAATATATATATTTGTTGTACTTCAATAATTATGTTTATTGAAAATACTTCTGTTTATTCAAAAAGTTATATTTTAATCTGAATATTTATATCTTGAATAATTATCCTTCAACGTGAAACTTTCAAATATTACAAACTATCCAACAATAATAACTTTTTAAGTGAATGGGTTCTTGACTGGATTCATCCAAGTTTTTTGGCAGACTGATATTGATTTGGAATAATTCCCCGCTGCCTTTAAAAAAAAAAAAATGAACCTTGGCTGCTGATACCTTGGGGAAAGCAGGTTTCTTTACGCACTTGATTTGCTGCTTGTCATTAGTTAAAGGTTCTCCACATCGAAGTTGATTCTTCTTGCCGCAGATTTTGTTTTCTATGCTTAACTATACTGTTGCTAGCTGTCACTGTCACTTTGCTGTTGGGTTTGTGTTAGTGATGCTATTGTTGCTTTGCTACTACTGCTGCTTTGCTGCCAGTTTACTCTCTGGGAGGTATTTGTTGTAGTTACTGGTACTTCTTCATTGTTGAAAGTAGGGTTGAACAAAATTAAACTCAATTAATGACTCTACCAAATCGAATGTAATTTGAGGAAAATAATTCCGTTCAATTGGTCCATTAAATCTATTAGTTTAAAAAGTGTAGTCTAATTAATATGTTTGATCAATTTTTATCTTAAAAGTTTTGGATGAATTGACCAAAAAACCAAATTAATATTTTATGTATTAATATATAATATTATTTTGTAAAAAATTTATATAACATATATATTTTTTTATTACTAAGTTGATGATGTCATGGTAGATTGTTTTGAATTAGATGGTCTTATTTTGTGAATATTAATTTTTTTTATTTTTATTATGTTAAATCTTAAATGTTAAAATTAAGATTCAATCTGTTGAATATTAATTTGATGATTTATTTGAAAGGACATAATTATGTGAATGAAACTACAAATATTATATTTTTTTATGTTCAGATTATTTGTATATTTTATAATTATAATGAAATTTATAAATTTCATTATTATTATTTGTAAAGATAAAAGTGATAAAATTTTGATTCTTTTAATCCAAAACTAAACTAATCGAACTAGTTCGATATTTACTCAATTTAATTTTTCTTTAAATTTGATCGATTTTAATAAATTTTTTAAAAATTTTTAATTCATTTAATCTTTGATTATGATGAACCAAATCGATAGAATCGATTAATTATTCACCCGCAATTAAAAAGTTGGTGTTTCCAAGCAATATTTTTAAGTTTTTGGGTTTCTAGCTCGATGGTTAGTGGGCATGGTAGTTGTATTGCTGTTGGGCTGAGTATACAATTGATTTAAGGTCCGTCCTTTTTGTGTTATCTGAGCCCGGTGGTACCTATGTTAGTGTGCGCCTAGAAGGGCCAGGGTCAAATCTTATTTATTGACTCTGTCTTCTTGCAGTTATCATTAATCCACTCAATGCTTTTGAGGAAATAAGAAAAAGAGCATTGATAAAGCTTGAAATAAGACCATTTTCGTTTAGGCTAATGATTTAACCAATTGATTGCACCTTGCCTGCCACTGTAAGTTGTTTTCGTTCTTTGTTGTCTTCTTTTTGGATATTGACAGCTGTAGGATTAGAACACGTTCGTAGCAAAATCAGCTCATGTCTTTATAGTTGAATGATGATGACCCATACTACAAATTCCCCAAAGTCTTTGTCTTCCCCGAAAGCACAGATATGAAACGGGGAAAATTGCTTCGAAAAAGATTTTGGAGCATATTGTTTTCATTGGCCAGCTTTGCGGCACGACAAAGGGCTTCCTGTGCTTCAATGTTTATCCTCGTCCAATTTCATCACGTAACTTCGTTTGGACCTCTTTTCCCCTTTTGTATCCACCAATTTATTTCAACGCACAAGCAACCCTAGCCGAACTTTCCATGCCAAAGCCACCCATATCGATCCATGGCATCGAAATTATGGTTTTCTTGTGACATACAATTCTCTTGCACATATGAAAGGGAAAGCCTTCACATGAACTCATAAATTGATTGCTCAAAAGAAGTAATAGGAGCCGACCTTTGTTTTGGGAAGCTTAGTTACAATGTAAATTCTGTTTTTGGTCTATTCAAAAACTATGTCAATTAAGTTTGTTGATTTCAATAATTGATTTCTGTAATATGTGGTTCTGAATCTGTTTCAAATTCTTTTTCATGTCATAGTTCTTGAATGGCTTGGATGAAGTATGCTTGAAATATAATTTTCAAAAGCTTGATTATCTAAGATATATATATATATATTAAAAATTAAATTTTTTATGCATCGAAACTTTTGACTTAATGATAAGAGTGTGTATTTAAAAATATTAAGTTTGAATTCTTTTTTTGGAAAAAAGGGAGTTAAGTTTTACATTTGTTCACAATTTTTTTTTTGTAAAAACGTTGAATTCATATATATATATATATATATATATATGTATATAAAAGTATTTTACCATAAGTTAGGAACTTTATAGATTAAAAAGAAGTAGTTAAGGGACTTCACCTAATAAAAAAAAACTTCATCAATATTTGATTATTTGAACTAAATATTTCAGTTCAAAATTTATCATAATTACAACCCCTTCAACTTAATAGAAAAACTAGTAAAAATAATCTCATTTTATCACAGATTTCACATTAATTATAAAAAAAACCTACTTATTATGTCTAACAAATATATTTTTTAAATTAAAATATAAACTCCTAATATTTTTAATATAACTTGCGGGTCCCGTGACACATGTTTATATTTTAACTCACAGATGGTGAAGGCTCTAGGAGGCCACATGTTTGCTTACATGAAGCATCGCAGAGTTACCAAAAAAGCTGTCGATTTTGAAAGCAGCCGAATATGAAAGATCCTCTTCTCAGATAATAGAGCCAGATTCCTTTCTCAAGTAATTTATATATTTCGTTTTCATTAGTTTCAGTTTATAAATAATATACTCCCAAAAGAAGAAGCTAGAAGTGACTGAGACCAAACAACAACTAGGAAGGTAGTGACATGGGAAGCGACAAAAACTATATGTTTTCAATGCCAAAGTGGGATTCAAAAGAGAGAGTATGTACTATTTGCTATATTAATAGCAGACATGGTATGGAATTGAAATCAGCCTTTGAGCTCAAATCCGAAATGCTGCTTTTGACCTTAAACCCAATGCCAAAAACACTTTTAAAGATGAAAAAGCTTTGGGCTTTAAGGTTTTAAAGCTTTTTAATGAAGATTAAATTACTCAATTCATCATTAAAGTTTCATAACTTTCTGTTTTATACTTTGCATCGTTCATACTTGACATTCTCGTCCTGCATTGTTTGTAACTAAATATAATTAACTTTTGAAAATTGAGTAATCAAAATAGAAAATTTTGATAACCAACTTTATTGAATATATATGAAATGTTATTCCCATGTCAAATGCCATATTGGCCCAAAAGGATCATTTGTAATGCAAAGTATGTTTTTTTTTTAAGAATATTTTATCTATAATATTTTACTGCAATCATGCAATTATTTAATCGTTAGAAAAATTATGTAAGAATCTATTATTTATAAATATGGATTTCAAATAATATTTTAGTAATGTAATACATTTATAATTGTGATTCGTTAATTATAATATACTAATTATAAGTTAATGTTTTCGATTTTTGTTAATATCTAGTTAACAAGACAAAATATAATTTTTGAAAGACAGGTGAACGAAACAGATAAGTTTAAAAACTTAAGTGATCAATTTGATTTATTTATTTATTTATTATGGAAATCAACACGGTATCCTTTTCAAAATTTTATTTTATGTTCTAGAAACAGAACACGTTCGTACCGAAATCACCTCATGCCTGAAATACAATTATTGGTTAGGGATGTTCCTCTTATTACACGGCGACCAAATTATTGTCCTTTCTGTTATATAATTTAAGGGGTCTAAGCAGGTACATTAGCTCCACCAAGACATATGGTATTTTTTTTTAAGTCATGCTATAATTAAATTTATTTTGACTTAATAAATAAATAAGAGCTCAAGTCAATGGGTCCATGGGCCTAAGATCAGCACTTGGGCAGAGAGAATTGTTGTTAGGTTGGTCGGAGTATCGTTCATCTTGTTGTAGAACAATCATTCAGTAATTAAAGAGAAATTCTTTTAATTTACTGATTTTTATTCTAAAAAAAAACTCATGGAAATTCATTTGATTCCTTTTAATGTGATGATATAAGTAAATGAACAGCGTGGTGCAAAAGCATCATCTTCTTGACTGGGCTGATATGGTACGGTGAATGTGGTCGACCGGAATGTGGGATACATGCACAGTAGCAAGCATTAAATTGGTGGAGACAACATTTCGAGTTATCATTACGTAATTCTGTCTTTTCTTCTATTGTCGACAGACACACTTCATCCACCACTTCCATTCTCCATCGAAATTCATTTGATTCCTATCACCGCATCTGGCGGAACAAATAATTGAGACCAATAGTATTTTTTAAATATTTTTGTTCCTTTTTTTATTAAATAAAAAAAATGGTTAAATTTAAGATCCATACTTTAATTTAATATCACAGTAATCTAGATCATGATTATTGCTGATACCAAAACTTAGCAGAATTATTACCCTAAACCAAACTTTCAAAATTTTGAAAGTCTTGTCTTGGATGCTAAATTATTTAGACATGAGGAACCAATTGAAGCACTAAATAAAAGTCAAACAAGACATGAGGAACAAGTAGGAATATTAGGGTTTTCACAAGGTACTTGGCTCGCTAATAGATATTATTATTATTATTATTTATGGGTATGATATAGATTGATTTAGGGGTTTCCTTGGCCAAACCTCCCTCTCATTGTATTAACTCTCAAATTGGCAACTTATCCTAGACAACCGTCACAAGAATCCCCTAATTTGATGAAATCCAATTTCTTGACTAAATCCCTTTTTTAAATTATTATGATGTATCTTAACCAAAATATTTGTACCAATATATACACACACAGACTAATATTCTATATGCATGCCTAATTTATTAACAAGTAATTATGTTATTTTGTCAAATACTTCAATTGTTTTGATTACTCACAAATTGTGTGGAGACAAATAAATAATAACTGCATAAGAATTTAATTTTTTATAAATAAACAGACAGTCAAATTTTTAGACACTAAAGTATTCTTATTTATATTATAATAGAATCAAAGTATGAACTGAGTTATTATTATTCTTTTGCCACTAGAAACATTTGTTAAGAAATCTCATTTTCAAATTAACATTTTTTACAAGGAGTTAGGCTACAAAGAAACGTACAACTTTCCAAAGCAAATGTTGAAGGTGATGGCTAGAGGGCAATCCTCGAGTTTTCTAGAAAAATGAATTTGAAGGGCAGGCAAACTGATAGAGGATGGCAGGACAGTGGAGAGGCTGCCAGGTGTTTTTGATCAATTCGTAAGTCCAATGACTCATTTAATTACTGGATTACGAAACGTGGAAAGCGAGTGTCCAATCCCCCACTTTTTTTTTTTTTTATTTTCTGTTTTAAAAAGTAAATGAAGGTTAAGAGAGTACGTACATGTCATGAGGTTTTCAAGTAGTAACAAACAAATTAGGTATGATATTGGAGAGAGAAACAATCTAGGATTACCATAATGTTCTCTCTTTTACCTAAAAAATGCTAGTGGGACTTAGTGGGGGAATTACAATTATGGGTCGACTCTACAATGCAATCTCTTTGTGGCCACCTTATCAATTTGCATAAGAAATTAATTATTATTAAGTAGGATGTCCCAACCACCATGTTTCCTTCCAATAATGTTTACTTGTGGAAATTTCTTGTTCCCACTTTCCACTCACTGATTTGACATTTTAAGTTTGTTTAAAATTTTGAGTCAATATTTAGTTTTCTAAAAAACAAATCACAAAGCTTATCCAAGTTAATTAATTTGTAACTTACCAATCAAAATCTTAATAGTTCTGCCTTTTGACTAGCACTACTCCTATAATTTTCTTTTGATGGAAATTTAGCAGAAATTTAAGAAATTAAAAGATCACCTATATAGATTAAAATTATTTATTATAACAAGAAAGTTTTTCCTCTATTTCAAATTAAATATTCACTTTCAGTCTATTAGGTCAAGCAAAATTAACTTTGATCATTATTTATTATTGATTTAAAGGTAATTAAAATTTCAAAAAAATAAATCAAAAAAACTAAACTTAAAATTTTCAAAATTCTATTTTTTCAAATTTTAATTTCACATAATATTACAAAAAATTATAGTCAAAATTAACTAATATTGACTAAAAAAATAAAAAATTGAACATTCAATTTGAAATAGACAGAGGATATATATATATATATATATATATATATATATATTTGTATGTGTGTACATATATTATAATTATTTTTATATTAAATTTTAAATTAAAAGTTGCCACCCCATTCTTATCCCTTGCATGAAGCTTGGGTGCCAGGACACGTTACAAGTATACTGAAACTTAGGTAATGGAAGTGGTCACCCAGTTATAGATTAATATTTCTTCATTGTACTTAACAAAAACCTTCAAATTTTTGGATACATATGATAAACAATTCCTAAAATGGCTCGCCACCCCTTAATTTTTGATGGATGTATTCCCCACTTTGGTAAATAGATTGTATAGATGTATCCTATGGTTCAGAATCACTACTTAGGTTTATAAAAACGAGAGGTAAATTAATCTTAATCATATTTGTGTAATCTTTAAAGATTATATATATATATATATCTATATAAATATAAATATATATATATATATAAAATATTTAGACAGAGGTAACGTAGGACAGGATAATTAATTTCATAAATCTCAATCGTTAAACTTGAATGTATTAATACAAAACCACATGATCCATGATACAATATCTCACAAATTAAGAATATTGTTAATTTGGGTATGAATCTAAAAGGAAATTGAAATGCCTTTGTTCCTTTATTTTCATATTCTCACTCAATGTAAGCATAAACTTCAACTCAACTTAATCAAAATAAAAACATAATTAGATACATGTCTTTCTATCCCGCTTTATTAACGTTTAAAGTCAAACAAAGTTGGTTTTTTTTTTTTCATAAAAATAAAAATAAGGATATTATATATAGGTGGTTTAATTTTAAATTCTTTAATTTTTTTGGTGAATTAATATATTAAAAATTTAGCTCAGTAACCTTAATCATTTTACAATTTTAATTTCTTTAATATGAACATTTCATTTTTTGCACATAAAAAAGATGAAATTTTATTTTATTTTTGGTAAATTAAAATATAAAAAACTTAGCTGAGTAACCTTAATCATTTTCCGTATTATAAACAGCATGCGTAGATGTTTCACTATGTATAAAAATTTGAAGCGGAAAGTATTTAAAGGATAGAACTAAATATTGCATGTTATTATTGACTTTCAGTTTTCAATTCCGTTAGCAATTGTTGTCAGTTGTTATTATCCAATATAATAATTTATATAATACTATATTATATTGTATATCTCCATGTAGGAATAGGATTTATAACTGCTGTTGTTCGGTCAGTCAGTCGCACTATATTAAAGTGTTTTTTCTCTTAATATCACTTTGATCTTATAATGATATAATTTAATATTTTTATTAAAAAATAGATATGTTACATTTGAATATTTGATTCAGTAGTTTATGCATGATTTTTCTACTTAAGAGTAAATTTCGAATTTTTCTTCTCTCAATTCTAAAAAAAAAAACAAATAGATTAATGTCAAATAACAAAAAATAGAAATAACAATAATAAAAAAACATAATATGGTATGTTGACATGAAAAAATAAAAATAAAAATAATTAAAATACATGATATGATATGTTGACATATGATATACTATATGACATGATAATTTGATCTTTTGTCATTTTTTAAACCATGTGATGTGTTATTTTGACTAATTATAATTAATTAACTATTATTTATAAAGATCTATTTAATTTAAAATAAAAATATAAAAACTTGATTGAATGCAATAGCATAATAAGTATTTAGTTAAATTTTATTAAATAATTCAGAAGTTTTTTAAAGTATTATGCTAATTAATTATTATCAAAGTTAAAGAGGACACTTAATACTAAAAATTTTTAAAATATTGTATCTAATTTTGAAATAAGAAAATATTTATGAAAAGTTTACCTAGACCCAACAATTAATATTTTCGTATTTTAATCATATCGTGTAAACATAGAGTATTAACAATTATATGAATAAATACAAACACGATACGATTAATTAATCGTCTTAAGATTTTAAATATGTACAATAAATATGAGACATGACATGACTTCATTAAATATTTTAAGTTAAATTTTATATGATATGACATGATTAATACGATTAAAATTTTGATGATTTATATCGTGTTTATGTGATTAACATAGGATTGATATGATTAACATGTTTAGAACAATTAAATTCAAATTTATAACAAAAACTTATAAATATCATAATATTTATTAAATATAATAAAATTCAATATCAGTAAATTTTAAGTAATTGTGTACTAAACGTATCTATATGACACATGAACATGATTAAATAAGTAAATAATAAATAGATTTTGAGTTATACAAAGTTTTGGTAGCATGATTAATTAATTAAATGTGTTAGATATGTATTAAATGGGTTAAACGAGTTTGACATGATTAAAATATAAAATATAATTAATTTTAAATATAAATTTGTTTAAATTTATGACTTTTCGTGCGATGATGCCGTGTCGTATATAAAATTTTCAAGTCTAATTAGTTATTTCCAATTATGAAAAGAAGACATCACGTGTGAATTTATTAAATTTAAAAAATTCATATAATTGGTCAAATAAAAGTGTAACAGAGCAAGGAAAAAGATGTGGTTTGAATTCTATGCTCTATGTACAAATATTATCCACAGAAAACAAGTGTCAGATTACGAGTGACGGGGCATATTTCTGATAATAAAGGTTCTGTGGGAGGGTATCTTTTGCCCCTTTGGTAAGAAGAAGACGTGCATATCCTTTGTCTTTGGAAACATCACGATAAAAAGTGGTAGCCATTTGCCAGAAGAGCTTAAACTCGAGAGACTACTGGTTCTCGCAATTTGATATATATATGGTGCGGATTGCCCAACGCACAGAATTTAACAATCTTTGACTTATCTTAACCAACCCTCTCAGCCTACCTCTCTCCCCTCTCTCACCCTCTGCCTAGTGCCTACACTCCTCAAAAATACTGGTACAAAAAAGCAAACTCAGAAACAAGAACAATAACTGAACCAAGGACATAATTGGACCGCTCTTTTTTCATGGCTGGTGTTCTTTTTTGGGTGATATGTCCCAAAGAGAATGCCACCGCTTTACTTAGTTTGATACCAAGGAGTGTTAAACAGAAGAGGTCAAGGTTGTGTCCGACACTCAAGTTCTCAACAGGGGTCTCAGCCTTTTCAAGTGCAGTAGCAAACCCTGCAAGATCTTCAGAGGAGAAGGTTTATGAGGTGGTTTTAAAGCAGGCTGCGTTGGTTAAAGAACAGAGACAAAAGAAAAATTTGGATTTGAAACGAGCAGCTGAAACTGATGGTATGACAGATTGGGATCTCTTGAAAGAAGCTTATGATAGGTGTGGTGAAGTCTGTGCCGAGTATGCTAAGACTTTCTACTTGGGTACCTGCTCTTTAGCCTCTCTCTTTCTTCTTCTGCTTTACTTTTTGCAGTAAAAATTTTGAGATGATGAGGTAACTTTACTTATATCAGTTGTGGACAATCCATTTCAAAAGTATTAGCTGTGTGTTTTATTAACATATAAAATTTTAGATCTTGCTTTTGCTAATTTTTATTATACTTTTTAAAAGTTCACACATGGGGTCAATTTGACCCTTGTTATATTTAATTACTGATTCCCATGTTGTTCTTACATTTTGGTTTGTCCTTGGGATTAGGCTGTTTGGTTGCCGAGAAATGCGAGAGAATCTGAGAATATCCAAAGCAAATTCTATATTTACCATTCTCGTCTGAATAATTGCAAGAATTCTTTCTTTTTACCCTATTACTTTACTTTCCTATCCTAAATAATACTTGGAAAGAATTTTATAGGTGGCTTTTTCATCATTGTAAGATCTGTTAGAACATTACAGTCGAGAAAACTCTGATTTTAATATGTATAAAAAAAGTTGGGGAGCATTACTGTGATAATTCCTACTTAAAATTCAACTTGTTCCATCTATCTGTTTGTTGAAGGCTCCTCTCGAGCTGACCAATTAATGGGCTGTATTTTAGTATTAGTAGTACTTTATATGGTCAAAATTTAACAATTCTCTAAATTATCACTCTTCGTAAAACAAGAACATGAAATTTCATATTCACAACCATTGGTTGTTCTTTGCAGGTACATTACTTATGACACCAGAGCGTCGGAGAGCTGTCTGGGCGATTTACGGTCTGTATGTTTGCTTCATCAAGTCTTTACAAAATGATTCCTCTCTGTCGTGTTTGTGGTTCATAAAATTATTGGACCTTCCCTGGTTTTTGTGGCAAATGATACTGCATTGATTTTCTGTGTTTTTTGGATGCATCTGTTGGCCAATAGCATGTCTCACTGTTAAGGGATAATTGTTGGTACCTATAATTTTAATTCTGGTCCTCTGTAACAAAAATAGATGTTTCAAATACTTTTGAACTATTGTTTCAAATACATTGCTTCCGTGTCTTTGAAGGTTAATAATAAAACTGCAGCCAAGGACCAATTCATTTCAATATGAAATGGAAAGTACCCTAGCTGTATTTATTCATGTTGGATGATATCATGTGATGATTAAGTAGTAAAAAGAATCGTAATAACAAACATTGATGAATATTTAATTGCTTCAGACTTCCTTGCTGGATGTTTCACCGTTGTAACTAATGTAGCCTCTGTTTTACAGTGTGGTGTAGAAGGACTGATGAGCTTGTGGATGGACCTAATGCTTCACACATCACACCCAGGGCTCTTGACAGATGGGAGAGAAGATTAGATGACCTTTTTGAAGGTCGTCCCTATGATATGTTTGATGCTGCTTTGTCTGATACGGTCTCAAAGTACCCTGTAGATATACAGGTTGGTAGCATTTACGTGGCTAAAAAGTTGGATATTTTGCAGTTTTGCTATAAATTCTTGTTCTGGAGCTAAATCAATTGATCATGAATTCCTTTGTACAGCCCTTCAAGGACATGATAGAGGGAATGAGGTTAGATTTAAGGAAATCGAGATATAAGAACTTTGATGAGCTCTACCTTTATTGCTATTATGTTGCTGGGACAGTGGGACTAATGAGTGTTCCAGTAATGGGAATTGCACCTGAATCAAAGGCATCGACAGAGAGCGTCTATAACGCTGCATTAGCCCTTGGAATTGCTAATCAGCTTACTAATATACTCCGAGATGTTGGCGAAGAGTAAGTCCAATAGTACCAAATTTTTTTACTTTCTGATGAACTCCCAACTGCTTTTGACTGAGTCACACCTCTCTGGTCTGAATTTCCCTAGTGCTAGGAGGGGAAGAATATATCTACCAGAAGATGAACTGGCACGTGCTGGCCTTTCAGACGATGACATATTTTTTGGCCAGGTAACAGACAAGTGGAGAAATTTCATGAAAGATCAAATAAAACGAGCAAGGATGTTCTTTGATGAGGCTGAAAAAGGTGTTACGGAGCTAAATGCAGCTAGCAGATGGCCAGTGTGGGCATCACTGATGCTATATCGACAGATTTTAGATGCCATTGAAGCAAATGACTATAACAACTTCACCAAAAGGGCTTATGTTGGAAAAGCAAAGAAATTTGCATCACTTCCAGTGGCATATGGAAGAGCACTTATGGGCACTTCTAAATTGTTCGACTTGTCACGTACTTGAATTCTTTTTTCTTCATCTCTCTCTTGCCTTTTTTTCAATGGCCGTTTCTTTTGACTTGTCACATTGCCTGGATGCAACAAGTTACTGGTCTGTAAATTGTCTTACTACTGATTACGTGGGCAAAAAGCAAGATGGTATAGGGATCAGTTAAAATGTGTAATATGTTTCCAAGTTTAGTGAAGTTGAAAAGGAAAAGTTTCTCCACTATGTAGATGTCAGTAGACAGTTGAGCAAATTTATTGGCTACCATATTCTACTTAACAATTATATATAAACAGTGGTGGATTCCAGGTGTGAGGATTTCCAGGTAAAGATCAAGCCAAAGTCGTAATCATATATGATTTTCTTTGGCATTTGAGTATTTGTCTCCTAATATATGCGCATATCTTTCTGCTCACAAAACTAAGTTTGCATACCCTGTTCTCTTCATAAAATAAATAAATAAATAAAACTAATTTATTTTGAGATTATATGTATAAGTAATAAATAAAATCTAATGAAGCATTATTAAATATGCATGACATAATTATTACAATGAAAAAGAAAGTCAATAATAAACTAAACGAATCAACATAAAATTAAACAAAAATCATATATGTTTAGACGTGAACAAGTAACTTTGGGGCTTGTTACGCATAGGAAGTAAAGCAAACCTGTCCATGGAACGGTCGCCTACCCTTGACTGCAAGCCTCCTCCGTTTCAGATTGACTTTGGGATTTGCTTTCAAGCTTGGGCCTGCCCAACTCAAAATATTAATATATTATTTAAAAGTGCATCTTTAATTTATATTTATTTAAAAATATTTTAGATTATATTATATTTTCAAAAATAATAAAAAAACTTTTTATTATTTAAGATTACAAATTTTGGCTTAGGCGTGCTCTTCAGGGCTTGACCATGCCCTAGGCCTAGCTAGACATGGTCCATGGGCACCACCACGTAAAAAGGGCTTGCTTAATATGTAGGGTTTAAGTCTAATTTATTTTTGGATTGAATTATCTATTAAGCCCATGGAAGTCCATTTATATTAAATTTGTAATTAAAATAACAAAGAATATTTTTATCATTTAAGGGCTTGCTTCTTGATGGGCTGATCCGAGAAAAGTCTCAAACCAAATCCATATCAATATGCTCCCAACATATTATCTCCAGCGAAAAAGATGTCCAGTGGAAGCCTCTCCAAACTAATTTTCTTAATTTTAATGTTAACGGTTCTCTTAGAGGATAGTCCGATCCTTCGGGTGCGATGTGGTGGTGTATTCAGAAATTTTAACGATAATATCATTAGTATATATGTTATCTGATTCTATTGGTGAGTTTGATTCTAATGGTGCTGAAGTTTATGCTGTTAAAGTGGCTTTAAAACGATTTCACAATTAATATTCTTGGCTTGGAAAGAAATCTCTAATCATTGAATCAGATACAACAATTGTTGTTTTTCGGATGCTTAATACTGGAAAAAGATCTTGGAAGTTATGAATATTATTCCAACAAATTGATATGTTCCGTGATGCCATTGATTTTGTTTATTTGAAACATTTTAGGAGAAGCTAATTATTATATATGCAAGTATTCTTGCAAGAATGAGTGTGGATTGAAAGGAAATGTTTGTGGCTTGACCCTGATTTGATAGTATTTCTGGATACCCTGGGTTTTTTTATTAAGATTTAGATGTGGAAGACTTAAGTGGTGGTGTGTTTTAGACACATGTTGGGTGTTTCGGCTGCTGGTGTAGTTAGGTCATTAGTGCAAGTGATGCTTTAGATTTAGATTTAGTTTGTTTGCAAAATTAGTTGTAATCTTTTGTAGCATGACAAGTTTGGAGTTTTTACAAGGGGACAATTTTTTTTTTTACTCCTCAAAAATAAACTATTTTAAAAAATAATAATCGTTTTAATTTTAACTGGTTAAGAAAAAAAATTTTTGGACAGAATAATTTTAATGAAATCTTCTTACATTCAAATTACATGGTACAAAATTTGAGTCGATTCAGAAATGGCAATTGGAACAGCTCCATCAAGAAGAAGTGCAGCCACAATTGCAAGCACGAGGCAGAGAAGAATGACAAGTAGTGCGGCATCCAAAAGGGTTGTCGAAACTATGCTTCAGTGATGGACCAAGGCTAAAGATCTCTCCAAATGTCATGCTTGTCATGAGCATTGGTTTCATTTCTTTTGTTGCCATTCTCCAAATCATAGAAAAGTTGCACTTTGTTCATAGGGAGGTTTGAAAAGTGTATTAGCATTAACAAAATTAAGTTTTATTCTATTGATTTTCAATTTTGCTGTGATGGATTTAATTTCTCTCTCATTTTTTATAAAATTAGATTATTTTAATTTTCTTTTACTAAAACAACAACTAAAATAACTAAAAATCTAATTATCCAAATTAGAGGATTTAATATTATATCTTTTTGTCCAAATCCATTTCATCCATTAAATAATTTTTCAATACATATTCATTTTCATGTTAAATTCCTTTTTGATTTTAAACTTTTATCTTTATCCTTAAAGTGTTTAACTTCAAGAGTTTATATATTAATGAAATATAAAGATATAAAACAAGTTGTACGCTATATTTAAAAAATGTTGTTATTACATACTATGTTTAAAAAAATATTCTTACAATTAAAAAAATGTTGTTATACGTTTTAATTTTAAGAGTTTATATTGCAGTGAAATATAAAGGAGCAACTTACACGCCATATTTAATAACAAAAAAGAAAAAGAAAACAACACTACAAGCCTAAGTGGATGTTATATGTTTCAACATAAGATGTTACAGACCAAAACTTTAGTAGCAAATGTTACATGTCAAAGTCAAAGATTTAGCACAAATGTCACATGCCAAGACCAAAACTTCATCACCATATGTTACACGTCAAAATCAAAGTAAAAGATGTTGACACGAAAACTTCAGCAGCAAATGTTACATGCTAAGGTTAAAACTGTAACACCAATGTTACACATCAAAGCTAAAGCTTTAGCACTAAATGTTACACACATCAAAGCTAACGCAGAAGATGTTACACGGTAAGTTCAAAATTTCAATATCAGATGTTAAATACCAAGACCAAAGCTTTAACACCAAACGTTACACGCCAAAGCTTCTTTCTTCCGACTAATGTTACACGCCAAGGCATTAGTCACTTTGTTACATGCTACAACATGTTCTAGTAGACTTGAATTATTAAAACTTTCAGATTCCTCTTATTCTCCGTTCAATACCAAGAAACCCAAGAACCTGTTGTTACTCACCATGCTATGCTTTTCGGTTTGTAGATCAACGATAGAAGGTTTTGTGAATGTAAACTAATAAATCCAAAAATATGTTATTACTTCTCATGTTATACTTTTTTTGTTTGTAAATCAAAGATGATTTGGCAAGATGATTAGAGATAGAGAGATGGTGACGACGGTAATATTAAAAAGAGCTAAATGATGAGAAAGAAAAATAGAGAACACAATAGAATAAGGAGTAGAATAGACGAATGGTGGGATAGAAAAATTGGAAGCATTTAATTTGTTTGAAATAGTTTTAAAGGCATTTTTGTCATTTGATGACTAATTTTGATTAAAAATAGTTAAATTTATTTTGATGGTTATTTTTGAAATCGTCTTATCTGTCGTAACTTGTGGGTCTGAGAAGTCGACTACTCGACGTGGGAATTACTAAGGTTGGAGTCGTCACTAATCTTTTTTGTATAGGTGCGATTGGCCACCTATTAATTCGATTCTAATCGATGAAGTCCTAAATTAATTTCAAGTCCGTTGAAAGAACGAGAATTAGTCTATATTTTTTTAGAGATGGATTCGGGAGTGCGGTTACGCACGGGGAAGGATTAGCACCCTTATGGCACCCGTTCCACGAACGATACCATTTAATATCATGTTATCTTATTAGAGCTTAAATTATTGATATTTTCTTAATCTTGGTTTATTAGTTTATTTTTTATAATATTAATAGATTAAATCTTTTTGTTTGATTTACGGATACACATGATGTAATCATAAAATGATTGCATAATTTATTCAATTTTAAAAGTCATAAAACAACAACCTTTTATTAGAAAATTGTTCGTAAACCATCCCAATGCTTTGGTGAGATCTTGACGTGTTTTTCTCATTTAGGGATATCTTCGGAAGAACTCGTCTTTACAAGCTTTTCAAGAGAATCCCATCCTCGGAGTTCCCTTTTCATTCACAAGATATACATTATAAGTAAAGTTTACATGAACGCGCTTAAACAAGGATTAGTTAATTTTTAATTTATGGAACAATATATTTAGAGTAATTTATTGCCTTATTTATATATGATTATTATTTTATTTATTGTTTTTAATTATTTATTATTTTATTATTTTATTATATATATTTTTGATTGTGGATTGTGGGTACACTGACTGTTAGAAAACTTAGGGTTTTTTTTTTGTTGCTCTCCCCTCCCTGGTTGCTGCTACAGTGAGGGTTTTATACCCATTCTTCCGACTTGGGGTGCGTCATGAAGCCCCTGCCAGACGCGATTTTTCTGCATCTGGCAAGGTGCTCTTGCACCTCCCGCACCCTGCCATGCGTCCAGTTGTTATTTTCTTTTTCTCTTTTTATTTCAATTTACTACTATTATTTTGTCCTCAATCTCCAAAACACTATTATGCTTAATTAACCCATAAACAAGTAGATAATATCAGTAATGAAAAAGGTATAGTGTCTACATTATCAAAAGGGTTATACTTCGTAAGTTCTTCTTTTATAAGTATATCTTTTAATTTTTTCGTTTTTTTTTCCTTTTGGCCTAAAACCTTCTTGATGAAGCTTTTAGAGTTGGTTTAAGATGGATAGAAAATAATGATGCGTTAGAAACCATGGAATGGTGGACATAAATAAATATGTCAAAAGATTGATGATGTAACTTGTTCTGTCATTTTGCAAACAATATCTTTACCTACTTTGGAGTTTCCACGCACATAGTGTAAAACTTTAGGAATTCGTTTCTTCCATAGAATTGAGGCTCATCCTTTCAAAGATATAAGGCGGACAACATCTTTGGCAATAATGAGGCAGAGAAACAAACCTTCACAATTTTGACTACCTAATGCATGATTGGCTCGTGTTAAATTATTAGACCGTGTTTTTTTTTAAAAAATTTTTTTAGATCTTTTCCATGATAAAGGGGCATAGAGAGAACTTGACCCTTTTGGATCCTCTCAAAAGACTTGTTTTCGCTATAAGTTTTTTTTTTTCCCCAATTCGCTTTTCTTTCGTCGATGGATTCTTTTCTTTTCTCCCTTATATGCTTTAATCATGTTCAATTAATTTTTGAGATAGATTATTCACGAAACAGTTGAACAGATTATCCTTCTGGTTCACTCATTAAGTCACGTTTTGAATCATCATTAAATCCATTTTTTTTAACATGTGAAGCAGTTGAACGTACCTCTTAAGACTCGGGACAAATAAATGTTAGTATAATACATAAATAATACAAACCATAAAGTAAAAATTTAATACTTAAATAGTTTAAGATTTACGGTATTGGGGTGCAACATGGTGGATGGGGGCTCCATCCCTCAGCCAAACGGGGAAGTGATCGAACTGTCTATCTTATAGGAGTGGAAGCTAAGGATGCGAAAGTCCTATTTCCTGAACATTCCTACACATTTTCAAGTCAACAATTATGACACGAATGTAGTATAGTCAACATTAATTTGTTGTTGTTGATTATTGTTAGACTGGGATGTGATGGGTTTTCCTATGTAAATGGCTTACACTCACGTTATCCTTTTTCATGTACAACCACATGGTTAAAAACGTGCCACGAAAGCTAATTGATATGCTTGTAGTATTCCTTTGTTAAAGATAGTAACATTACTCGATTTGATCTGCGTGGACGAATTCAATATTGGCATTATTTCCTGTCGAGAAAGTTAAAATTGCGTATGAATTGGAGATAAGGAATAGGGAGCAGCATAACTTTTCAAAGATTCCATTTGACTGGGACAAGCTCCAGAAAAACTTTCGCAACTTAAAGCAGTTTTGTTTAATTTTGCTAATTATTATTATTTGAGATTACGTTGGTTACTTCCACAAAGGAGTATATATATTTATATAAATCTAATTGTTGTTATATTTATATAAATCTAATTGTTGTTATATATGTATATATATTATTTCGTTATCTCATATATTATTTTTTTGAATTCTGACTTTAGCACGCACGTGCAAAATCTTTCCTCTTTAATTATATGGAGAAACTGCATGATTACATAAAACACTTCTTACTCTGTCCTCTTTAATTATATGAAGAAAATTGCCAAAGAAAGTAGGTGTTTATTGCATACATTCAATCTTGACGGTTCAATTAATAATTGTACAAACATATTAGACCAAGACCAACATTAACTAGTTTATTTTGTTAGATTCAATAAATTTTAATTTTGATAAAACTTAGGTTAGATAATTTATCATGACGTTCTAGTATTGCTTTTTAGGTTTTTTTTTTTTCAAAACAAATTGATAAATCTTAGAATCAAATATTGAGTGATTATTTATGCCATCGAAAGATTGAAATAAAATGAAAATAAAATAGTTCAAAAACTTGTCATGTCTATATATCAAAATTTAATCGATAAATATTTTAATATTTTTCCTAAAAAGAGAAAATTAAAACCCTATTCTTCAAAAAGAAAGATTCATGCCACTTTACTATTAAATCCAATACTTAAGGTGCAGTGAAATCAAAAAAAGAAAGGAAAGAAATAGTAGATGGTTAGCATCTTTTTCATACACATTGAATTTAGAGGGCGTGTAGCATTGTTGAACACGGCAGAAGCAGCAGTACATATTGTGGGTCCAGAAGTAGGCACCGTCTTTCTTTGACACGGGCTTTGATTGGGAAAAGTTATCTCTTTTGTTATAATCCGCAACCTTGACTTGCTTGGTTTTGCTTGACCATTTCCATACCTATTTATCTTAAAGTTCATTTGCCAAAGAAAAGTGAAAGGATGATGCATATCCTAGGATTTTGCCCCAACGTGCATGCATTTACAACCTAATCATTATGCTTATAACATAATTTATTGCTTAACCATTGCTTGGTTACCAAACTTTTCATTGTGCAAATAATTATGGCTCCACTCATTAGTTAGGAAAAAAGTCTATGGTTATATATGTTCATACACGTATAAGGTTACTACATACAGAATAAATCTAAATATGAAAATTTTTTCTTAAACTAGGAGAGTTTAGCAGTTTCATTTTGGCCAAAAAAACTTAATAAATAAGTAAATATATGCTTGTGAGACAATTATTAGAAATGCTTAGTCTTTTCTATTACAAACAGCTTTTCTGTCCTCAATAGAAACAGTGATGGTCTTGTCCCTAAAATTCCTTTGAAAACGAATTGGGAAACATTGCATGATCATGTCATTGTTTTGACTTGGTGACATCTTTGATCAATTAGATCTAAACAACTTAGGAAAATTCTGCCACACATTTTGACAGTAACGTATCTGGTGCCATATAAAAATTCAATACTGACACATATAATACGTTGAAATTTTTTAGTATCGGATGCTTCAACTTTTAAACATTGAATTTGTTATAAAATTTGTTTTGTATATTGATGGAAAGTAATTTTGATTTTAAGAGGCGAGATGAGTCGTTATAAATAGAAAATTCAGAACATATCAATCGCAGCCATAACTCTTCAAGGATGCCACAAATATATTAAATAAAATTTTCTTGGGATATTATTTTCTCCACATATATGAGACATATGATTTTAATTACATAAATTTGATATTATAGTCCTGGATGGAAAATTCTCAGTGGGTTAGAACAACACCTTAGCCACACAAATTTAAACAAAGTTTATAAAGTTATCAATCAATAACGATGGAACCCTCATATATGCTCTTTTGTATCATTGACTAATTAGAATCAAAAGTAGAATGAAAAATCTCAAGTGTTAGTTTCAATGGTAGGTTCGCATGTATCATGCGCTGAAACACACAGGGTATGATGGAAGTCAAAAACATTTTCTTGATTTCTTTCTTTCAAGTTGTCTGAGCTTTTGCTTGAGATTCAGGGCCGCAATGTTTTGCAGATTTTTATTAGCAATGACGACATGGTTGGTGGCAGTTTCTGAAAGTTTTTGGTTGCTATCTATGGTTTTCGAGATAGGTTATGCTTTCACCTTATGTTTTGATAGGAAAGGTTTTGGTTGAACCCGAGCTTGTTTGCTTGGCAATTGGCAAACGATATTGATGTCACAAAGCCAAGTTGTGAAAATTAGCTCTGTATGTTGATGGGATCTTGTAGAGCATATATTATTGACTGAAGGGCTTTTCCACATTGTTGGGACCTTTGCATCAGCCTTTACATCAGTGATAAGAATTAATTTATCTTATCTTCAAAAACATTTACATGAGACCATTTAACTCAATACTAGAAAAATTGGGATGACAACCCATTTTTTTCAATAAAAAAAAAATATCTTGATGATCTACTAGGTCATATCATTCCACTTTTAGCTCCTTTAAAAGGAAAAAAAAATCAATTAATTGTGTAATCCATTATATTAAGAAATTTACTAGTAATACATGCTAAGAATAATTTTGATGATATATATATATATAAAGTTTTTCACCGTTATGATTATTTTGCGTATAAATCAATTTCAGTTAATTTTTCATATGTTTATCGATCTATTATTAAATATTTTAAACAAGAATATGGTGTTATTTTCAATGTATGCTATTGAATAATAAGTTTTAGTCAATAGCTTCATAAATTCTGCTTGAAAAGCTTTACCAAATTTTGCTAAAGAAATCAGCGGTGGCTCCCATAAAATTCTAGTCACTTCATTCTATGTTGACTTTGCCTTTCTTCTGCTTCTTCTTTGGGTTTTTTTTTTTTAATTCAAACCCTATGGAACATCATAAATTAATGATAATAAATCAATATTTTCAACCTCAAAATTTTAAACAGAAAATAAGTGTACCAATTATTGAATCAAATATTTAAATACTTTTATTACTAATTAATAGTAAAAGAAAATGACAGTCAAAATATAACAGTGGTCTTCTCTTAGGAATTGTATACTTCTTTAATACTAATAAGTAATTAGAAAAGGTTAGAAACAATGATATTGTGATCTTCTCTTAGGAATTATAGGAATTTATTTGTTTATTGGCAAGCTGTAACATCCAACTTCCACATTTCTTTCTTAATAGTTCAATCCAAAACCATCAATTTGCAAGAAATTTTATTCAATCATTTTAAGTGAAGTCTTTTTACATTTGAGTTTGTTTCTTTCAAAAAGACAAAGAAAGGTTTTTCATGCGAATGTCCAAAGCTCAAGCTAAAAACCCTCACCTAAAAATTGTGATTAAAAAGAAAGGTTTTTATTCTAGGGCTTGCCACCCTAGAATTACAATTAAGGCCTTTAATTTTTGTTTTCATATTAAATTATAATAATTCAAATTTCTAGTTCAAGCAAAATTGATGAAGACATCGTATTATTGCTCAAAGGGAGTGACATATACAGGAAAACTTAATCTGTTTATAATGATATATTTACAATCAAGGGATTTATACCCTCAATGAAGTTATGAACAACTTGAGGACATGAATGTACAAGCCAACATTTTTTGCACAATTAATTTCTCCAAGAAGAACATTTTTTTTGGATAATTGAACACATGTCAAAATTGATTAAGTGCGGTTTTCTCATCATGATTATATTAGACCCATGTGCCTGGTTTCAGTGATATCATTTTAAATAAATTTTCCTCAAATTGAATAATAATAATAATAATATTACCTATGATTTCTGGTAGCAGCTATTCCAATTGTATGTAATTTCCATTTTTGAAGCTTAAGAAGGATTCGATATTTCAAAAGGTAGTCTAATTAAGCCATGAACTTGTGCACAAACATTGCCAGGAAGGAGCAGTAGTCTATATATTCTTAATTTGTATCATAAATAAAGCTAGCCGGTAAAAGATAGAATTCTAAATTTATACCGGTTGGTTGCCCTCGAAAGCTAAAAGAAACCCAATAAACGAGTACAAAAAAGTCAATAAATATTAACTACTAAACAGTAGAATTTGTTGACGAGTGTTCTTATTAAAAAACAATAATCAAATTAGTGGATAATTATTGTGCTTAATAGTAAAGAAAAGAAAGGTTTTGTTTTACTTGTGTTAATCATATTTGAAGTACTAAGTAGTCGGTTTAATTCCATGAGGGAAGGTAGCTAATAAATAAACAAAATATGTGAAAAAGAGGAGTACATATGCGTGTGAACAAGCCCCCTTAGAAGCTAAAAAGTCTACGCTATCTTAGACAAAATTAAACCATTTAATTATTCTCACTTTTGATGATTCCTTGCCCGCATTCAATTCATATTTAAGGTTAGGCCAAGCCCTTTTTCGGTTCATCAGCAGCATCAGCTAGTAAAGTCTCTCCGTTCTGAAGAACTAAGGATGACCAAGAATTCTCGGAGACCCGGCGCCGGAGTAAGGCCGTACAACAAATCAGACCTTCCACGTTTGAGATGGACTCCTGAGCTTCACCAACAATTTGTTCAAGCTGTTGATTGGCTTGGTGGAAAATATAGTAAGTTTCGATTGTTGTTTTCTCTTGCTAAGAAAATCTTAGAAGAATTAAGTTGCATGAGAAGACATACAGCTCCAGTTCGAAAAGAAGATGGGGAAAATTCTTTGTAAAATGGTGTGGTCATCATGCACTGTTTATTTCATATGCCCTAAATAAATTAAAAAAAAAAATTGCAGTTTGATTCTTGATTAATCTTCGCCTATGCCATAACCAGCTGCAGAAGATCAAATACGGAAACCTGTAACGTGGTTTGCTTTCAAGTAACTGATCGATGCATCCATTGTTTGGGTTTTGCAGAAGCAACACCGAAGCGAATATTGCAGATGATGAGTGTAAAAGGGCTCAAGATTTCTCATATCAAAAGCCATCTTCAGGTATAGTTTTTTTTTTCTTTTGTTTTTGGATGATTACTTCAATTTCAAACAATCATGCTGATGAACCTAAAAGACATATTTCCTCATCACAACAGAAAAAATCTAAATTTTACTGCAAATTTGACTCTATGGGTCTAGAGACAAGAGCTCTTTCTCTCCCCTTTTCTCTCCATTTTTCATTTTAGGAATTTCGACGTACATATGTAGTAGTTATCTATAAAAACCTATGAAGCTACGAGGGTTTTATTAATTAGTAGTATATGTGGTTTTTTTTAAGAAATTCTTCCTACGAAATCCCTCTCTCTCTCTCTCTTTCTTGCTTTGTCTCTCGCTACTATACCTTCTTCCTTCTTACAAATTATAATTAATTTTCTCCCTTGTCAAAATTTTATTCTCACTTTTATCAAAAATTAAATCAGCTCTTTGGAATACAGCCAAAGGAAAATTAATTCAGTGCCAGAAAACAAGAATTAATGAGTGGACCATATTCATATCTAAATTATAACGAACAGGAATATTAAATGCATTTGTCTGTTAACTATTTCGAACATGGAAAATGGCTTTCATCTGTTTATATTCATCTTTCTCAAAATCTAATTTATAGTTTACTTGAAATATACTGTCTAATTTCCTTGTTGTTTTCAATTTGTTATCATATTTTTTCCCCTTTCCTCATCTATTCACCCTCCATTATAAAGAAAACAAATTTACCTTTTCATTACCTAATATCTTCAAACCTGTTTATGAAATTTAAAATTTTCGTGTATATGATCATCTTCCTTTTAAATGTACGCATCTCTGAATTAAAAGAGGTAATTGATGAAGGGGTTTTTCCTGATATACTTATTTATTTGTGTTTTAAGTAACTTTAACCTATAAGAGTCTCCTTCTTCCTCGTCAAGAATTAAAATCAAAAGTGATAAACGCAGTTTAAAGACATGTTGATTTTCAACTTTTTGTTATGCGTCGCTTTAGTAGTAGCCACACTAGCTTAGACAGCATAACTTGGGTTGGACAAATTAATAACTTCAAATGTTCCATATGATGTGTAAATATATATCTAGGGAAGTGGCATGCATGGGTTAGGTATGCCAGCCAACAAAGCGGGCTTTAAAGCAATGTAGATAGAGTGGGGCTACTGGTTTTAAAATAGACTTAATCGGCAGCCCTGCAAACTATATCCTAGAAATGGGTTTAATACCAAACCAAGGTTTTAATGTGGTAGCATTCCAAGTTCATCTTAATATTCCTGTGCTATAATATTGTACATTAATTCAACTCACATGACTTAACTTTCTTTTAATTCAAATTTTGATTTATTAATTAGTTTTTTTTTTCGTTTCCTAGAACAAAAATCAATCCTGGACTGTTGCAATGAAACAGGATTTCAGAATACTATTGGGTTCATTTTGGCAAAAAGAGAAAAAATTTCTGCTGCTTAGAATCAACTTTCTTGTCGTTTCTTCTTCATCCCATGCATTTGATTTTCTTTTAACCACCATTATCAAACTTTAGCTTTTGTTTACTGCTTCATCCCATGTGATTTTTAAACACTGCTTTTATCCATTTTTCCCATCCTAATATATATATATATATATATAAACTTAATTATTCTTTCATGCTGGTGCATTCCTGTGTCTTGAAAAAGGTCGTACATGTCTAATTATTTGAATAATCATTGATCTTTTTTGTTTCTTTTTATTTTATATATACATATATAAAATTAAGTAAAATGCTACCAAATGAATATCACTACTATGGGATAAGATATATGGATTTTATAGATTACTCACTTTGTTAACGTCCATATGAACTTTTGAATTTATGATTTATTTTTATTTCATATTTAAAAAATTGCATAAATCTTGTGATTTTTTATGGTTTTTCTAATACCAACAAGGTAAAAATCTCTTGAAAAATAAGTATGGAATATAGAAAAAGAATAAAATATTTAAATATTTAAATAATATATAATTTTGAGACATTTAAGAAATAAAAATAAAATATTTAATTTGAAATAGAATAGATTAATATACAAGATAAGAAAAAACATTATAGTATGCAGGGCAAGTTAATTAATGACAAAGAGCAATATGTAATGTCACGCATGTTGTATTTTGATGTTATTCTTACTTTCACATGAGCTTAAAATGCTATTGGATTTGGTTTCTGCAGATGTACCGGAGCTCGAAAGCTGAGACATCAGTATTCCGTTTGTATCTGTGAGGCACCTAGGTGTAAGAACACCCTTTCAAGGTGGAGATTCGAGAACTCAAACAGCGAAATAATTGAAGAGTTGTGAATAATTTATTTTTTTAGGTGTAATTAATTACTTAATTAATTTTATCAATGCTAATTAAACTTTAGACTTAACTTAGATGTTTTAAAGATGATATTTTCCATTTTACGAAATTGAATTAAGATTCGACTGTATGTTTATATACAAAAAGATGTTAACCTCTTGTCATGTTAGTTGAGAGTATTTAAGAAAATCTTTTACTTCTTTTGAAAAGACTCCATCGTTGGATTGGTTTGATATTTTGTGAAATTTTTTTTATTATATATATATATACCATGCGACAGTAGTAAGTATGCCTTCACCTCTCTAGCACCTTGTGTATGTACTTAGATTGAGAGAATCCTAACAATCTATTAGATTTCTTTGATTTTTAAATCTTTATTCCTAGAATATATATATATATATATATATATATATATATTCATGGAGAACCTTTTGGACAATAAAATCTTTACAATTTGTATCATCGGTACATTATTTCCTATGAGTAATATGTCATATATGTATAGCATTAAGAAAATGACTGCACTCTCACTGATTTTCTTGTACGCACATCGCTCATTCTCGTTTTTAATGAATTCAAACTCTTTGATTATAATATTAAAATGGATGTTGTAACTCCTAGATACTTGCTCAAGCTCATAAGAACACTTCCTCCTACAAATTCCCGTTAAGGAATGCAATGTTCACATCTTTTTGTCATATCTCATAGTCATGATATGTAGCTAGAGCAAGCAAAATCCAAAAGAACTTTATCTCTTCATGTGGATCAATCAAAATCTGTACTTAATTTGCATCCATTTCGAATTTCATGGCCTCAAAAACATTTTTCAAAATTAATTTCCAATATTACTTCCTCTTAAGTAGTAGGGCTCATCATTCATGAGTAGTGCGTCCCTATCAACAAGAAATCCATATCTCTTTGAGGCTTCACGTTTATCCTACTAGATCATAAAGGTTGTTGTGTACTTTGAGCTTCTAGCTATGTACATGTTGTATCCATAGGCTCAAGTTCTAATGTCATGTTAATTTGTGGATCTCAAACTTGAGGAGGTGTTCCTCTTCCAATCTATATTTTTACATTTTTCTTTTTTTAAGATTTTTTTATTTTTATATGTCATAATGTGTAGGTTCAAGAACTTGACCGCTTGACGTGAAAAGGAGTTGTCACTAACCTTTTTTATTTAGGTGTGATTGATCACCTTTTTGAGTATATTTCTACAAAATGTTACCTTAAACTTAATAGAAGTTCATTTTAAAAAAATAAGCTTCAGTCTATGGAACAGTTTTTAGGTTTGAGAGTACGGTTATGCGTGTAGAAAGTATTATCACCTCGCAATGTTCATTCAAAAAATAGTACCAATTAATCATATGTTATCTTTATGTTAGCCTTAATTCTTAATTTAATTCCTATTTTCTTAAATTATTATTTACTTGTTATATTTCATTTCTTATTTTCTTTGGTGTTAGAGATTTTTCTAAGACCGCTTCAACACTCTGGTAAGGGCTTTTGAAATCCTCCTCACTTCAAAAGTATTTGAGAAGACACGCTTATTGTTGGCTTCATAAGTTTTTGATGACAATAAAACATTCCCATTCATTAATGTCTAACTATACTACTTGAGTATGCAAGTTGAAAATATATGTCAGTAATAAATTAATCATTAGAAAGCAAATATCAAGACTCATTAGAATAAGGAGTTATAAATGAGCCATAAAGTATAAGCCTCTTAGTCGGATAATCAACTAAGTTAATCAATCAGCTAAAATTCTAAAGTAAAGTTGGCCGGTTTAGAGACAGAGAAGACTTAATTGATTAAGAAATATGGTTAGTCAACTAAGAGCTCACTATTAGAAACATCAATTACAAGACAAAAAGAACTTAATCAACTAAGAAGCATGGTTAGTCAACTAAGAGTTCACTGCCAGAGATTTCAATTACAAGATAGAGAGAACTTAATCGAATAAAAAGTATGGTTAATCAATTAAGAGGTCAATCAAAGAATTCAATTACAAGACACAGAAGACTTAATCGACTAAGAAGTATGGTTAGTCAACTAAGAGCACTCTATTTGAAAATTTGAATTTGAATTATTGAAGACAAACTAATGGCTAAAATTGACTCTAAACTGTTTCCAACGATCTAAAGCTATCAACATCCATCAGAGTTAATTTTTCAAGTATAAAAGACACCCCAATGACTAAGAAGAAGTTTAGATGCTTGCAAGATAAAAAAGAGCTCAAAAATAGCAAAAACTCTCAACATCCATCTTACACTTCACTCTAATCTTTGTAATAGAGTTTAACACTTCATCTTGTACCATTCAGATGAGGTTAGTGATTATTGGTACTTCTTTATACCTATACTTCTTGGTTACTTAGAGTGTGCGAGTCACTCTAAGGGGATTAATCAAGTTTGGGTTAACCTGATTGGTTTTATAGCTTCTAACTTAGCTTAGGAAAAGTTAAATTTAGGTTTTAGTTGATCCCGTAAAAAATCATTGTTAAGGTTATGACTGAGCCTGTGAAAAGTCATTGTAAAAGCTTAGTGAAAGCTTGAAAATTTTACTAATTATGGTGATTTGGTTTGAAAATCATTGATTGGAAGATCAAGGTAGTGGATGTAGATTAAAGAGACTGAACCATTGTAATCTTTATGTATTATCTGCTCTCTTTTATTTTTCATTTCATTCTTCTTTAAATCATTTATTTATCCAGCATTTAACTTCTCATCATTAACCTTTAACTAGTACACATCTTGGAGACCAACACTTACCTCCTTAAAGAAGCTCTATTTAATTTTTCATCATTGACCTTTAACTATCACACATCTTTGGGACCAACACTTATCTTTGGGACCAACACTTATCCCCTTAAAGAGGCTTTATTATCAAGTTTATTAAGTATTTGTCATAAAATTTTATATCGAAAAAATCTTTTTAAACTGTCCCAATGCTTTAATGATTATTATCAAGTTTATTAGGTATTTATCATGAAATTTTAGATCAAAAAGTCTTTCAAAAAAGTCCCAAAAAACCTTAGGCATTCTTTTATTGAGTGGTCTCTAACCCCTTTTTTGTTTGTCTCGTTTAGAATCTATTTCGATTCAATTAGAATCTATTTCAATTCTTCATTTGTTGAGACAATTGAAAACGGTATTTCCTTGTTCTAGGATCCTTTATCTTTCCCTTGGATCATTGGGTTTAGACATTACTTCGACGATATTTAATCATTTCAAAAATGACAACAACATGCCCCTTTTTCTCTCTTTTTTATTTGTGATTTCTTTCTATTAAAGAATCATATGAACGATTAATTCCCGCATGATACAAAAAGAGTTTTACCAATTCCAATTCAACAATTTTTCTTTTTGATTTGAAAATTGTTTGAATCGAAGCCAGTTGTTCCAACTTATTGATTTCCATTAACTAACCCTAGATCCTTGCTCTTTAAAAATGAATGTTTCTCTTCGAGCTCCATCCTGTACTATTTTATTTACATTACAACTCAACAAAAAGACGAATTATAATAAAACAAAACAAAGGATATCGAGCCCCAAAAGATTTTCATCAGTGAACTGAATTTATCTATCTTATGCATATGATGCAATGATAATGTAATTTTTAAATTTTAAAATAATGAAAAAAAAATCATTATACTAGAAAATTATTTTGATAAAGTATAAAAGTTTTTCCTCACTTAAGATTTTTAAGTCAAAGAAACTTGTCTTTACAATTATCTTCAGAACTTATCTATCCATTTATAAAAAATATTAAATCAAATGATGCAAATTCTAATATATTTAATAACAATGAAACCCAAGAGACCAAAACTTTACTATTGTTTTTTTGTTATATTGTGGCTCATCATTGTGGAGTTTCTTTTCTTTTTCTAAATATATTTTTCGCTCTCTAAAATGGCTTCCCCTGGCTCGAGATTTGAAAGTAGTTTTAGATACTTATTTTTTTTATCCCAAATAAAAAATAATAATAAATATTCAATAAAATAAATAAATAAATAAAAAACAAACTGAGAATTTGGGCAGCGAATTTGGTTCCTTGTCAGCCAACAGAGCAGTTGGTGTCATCTCCGGTTGATTTTCTTTGACTTGGAGGCCTCATCTGTGAAATCATGTTCATGTTTAGAAGAGCATGATTTCATTTTCTGATTGTCCAAATATTCGAATGAAGAAAAAAGGATGCCAGATTCCAACAAAAAAATTCCTGAGAAAACCCTAGCCAACTAAAACACTAGAAAACCCATGTTAGAAATATGAAAATCCCGAATAAAAAATAGGCTAGTTTCTAACAGCCAAGAAACTCAATAAAAAAAAAAAGTAAAAACAGTAGAGAAGAAAACAAAAGGAAGAAAAATAATGGGGAAGTTCTCTTTTTTCTAGGTTCACGAGGTTTAGGAGGTCAGGATTTGGGCATTCTTTGTTGGTTTCTGATCGAGAGAGAAATAAGGGAGAATGGAAGTCAGAGAAGAAAGAGAGCCGCACATTAAAGAGCGAATGAGAGTGAAAATAAGTGACAATAAGAAAGAGAAAAGAAGAAGTTTATCGTTAGGGTTGTAAGCAGCAAGGTGCCAAATGGCACCGTATTGAGCATGGCAAAAACATGGGAGAGGGCTGGTCTTGCAAATAGATCTGGAGGAATTTCGAATAGGCCCATATTCTTGTTGGGTGTCCTGCCATTGGAAGTGGGCCAGCATTGCTGGCTGTAGTTAGCCCACTAGAGTATTAACAGATTTTGTTGACCCTTGGGCCTACTTGTGCCCACTTAGTATGGGCTTCTTTCACCATTTTTTTTAATTTTTTTAGTTTTTAATGTGCTTGGGCTTGTTTGCATTTTTGTTGGTTGTGCATATTAACAAATAATGTAGGAACAAAAATATACATGTAAAATATTATTAGACTAAGAATTAAAGAAACAGTAGAAAGGATATAAATAATAATAATGAGAAATAGAAAGGTGAAAAAAAAAGGGTAGATAAATATTTAGCTATAAATGTTTAGGTTTTTAGATAGGTAAAATATATAAAAAGAAAATGGATGGTAATAGGTTTAGGTAGAAAGTTATAAAAATAAATAACAATTTAGTACCAAAAGAAAATAATTTAAATAAGAAACGGTAGGAAAAATTCTTAGTTGTAGAGAAATGAGTTTAGATAGATGGAAAATATAACAAACAATGAAATATTTAGTTTTGAGAAAGGATAGGCTAAGTAGAAAAAAAATGTATTTATAAAATATATTTAATGACAAGAAAATAGGTTAAGTAAGCAAGCAAAATAAAATTTATTTGATCATAGAAGATAAAATATATAAAAGAAATAAAAAGATATTTATTTACGTAAAAGGTAGATTAAGTAAAATGTACATGTATATAATGATAGGGTGGAATATTTGATTATAAAAAATAGATGTAGGTAAAAAGTAGACATTTATAGCCAAGTGCTAAAAATAGTGAGCCAAAGAAAATAGCAATAATAATAATAATAAATAGATATTTAGGATTAATATTAATAGTTAGGAAAGCATATAGGTTTGGTCGACAAGATGTTATAATATTATTCATGAAAATTATTTAAATCATACTAATGGTGAAATATTCATGCGATGCACGAGAAGTCACACTTTCGAATAAATTTTTTCTCTAGCTAGGAGATTTCGATTGAAAACCCACTAGTACGATGGAAGGATTTTAATTTTAAGTCCCGATATTTACAATCCTACGAAATTGAAAAGCACATTAATCTAATTACAAATTGAACAAAAATATAGAAACAAAAAAAAATAATGTGGTAATAGATATAATAATAATAATAATAATAATAATAATAATAAAACATGTAGTTTTAAAAATAAAAGATTATATAAAATAAGGATTTTCAAGATAATAAATAAATAAATAAATAAAATTTTTAAAGAGAGTAAGATTATAACAGTAATGAATATAAAAAAAAATCAATAGTGGCCATAAGAGTTGGTAGTCTATCATGCATTACTATCGTATTTAAATGTCATGGCATGTAGACATTATGTGTACGAGTCCAAATCCCGATGATGGGACTTTTTGAGAGAGTTTGCAAAGGCGAATTCTTTCGAAAAATTTTTTAGGTAAAAAAATACTTTCGAGTCCCACAAGGATGATGGGGGGCTCAGAGAATATCTTTAATAAAAGGTTTCTACTAGTAATAGATTTGCATTCATAGAAATATTGTTTTTACCCATAAACGACTATCCCGATGATGAGATTTACTCATTAAACTTGCAAAGGTGAGTTTCTCAGGTATTTTCCTAAGTGAGAGAGCATTCTCGGATTTCACTAATATGATGGGCAGATTCAAAAAATATCCACAATAAAAGGTTTTCGTTTGGCATTATCCGGATTTTATGCCATGCATTTCATAGTTGCATCAAGTGCATGTCACACCCATAAAATCGAATAAAATATTTAATTTGCTAATAAAATTAAAAATAAACTAAATAAATAATAATTAGGGAAACATAGGAATAACATTAATAGTTTAGACTATAATAAAATAACATATGATTAAATGGTACCATTTGCGGAATGGGCGTCACGGGAGTGCTAATCCTTCCACGTGTGTAACCGTGCTCCTGAACCCAACTCTAAAATTCGCATACTAATTTATTGTTCTTTAAATAGACCTAAAATCAATTTATGACTCCGTCAAATAGAACAAATTTAATAAGTGACTAATCGTATTTAGATTAAAAAGATTGGTAGTGTCACTTAAATTTTTTACGTCTAGCGGTCAGTTCTCAAACCCGCACGTTATGATAGTAGTATAAAACTTTGTTTTCTCAACTTTCACTTGTTTATGAGATTGAAAGAAAAGGATAGATTTTGGAAGAATATTGGTTTAGCTGAAAATGGGTAGTCTAGGAGAAAACAACATTGATCCTTTTAGGAGGAAGAGAAAGGCTAACTGCCTAACGTTAGCCAGTTGACATGGGAGTCCAACCTTGGCATGGCAGTAGGGATTAGGGACGACAATAGGTACCCTGTTATATGGTACCTGCGAATACCTGACTCAATTATATAAGGTTAAAGCACTTTATAACTGGGTTTTGGACAAGTTCGAGTAATGATCTCACTATCCATATCGGGTTCAAGTACCACCCTTTGGGTACTTGCTACTCGAACCCGATTACCATTGATAAATATTTTATTTATTATTTTAATAATTTAATTAAAATATATAATTTTTACCAACTTTACAAGTAATTCTTTTTGTTAAAAACTAACAAATATATGAAAGGTATAGTTATTCTAATTATTAATGTGATGACATTAATATATTTAAATTAAAATTATTAAATTATTAATTATGTTTAAATAATATGAATATCATTTCATATTATAAAGCAATATATTTACTTTATATTTATGTTAATATTACAAAAATTATAACTTATGAAATTATTAATTATTATATATATACTATTATTTATATAAACTTATGATATATATACTTAAAGAGAGCTTTTAAGATTAGAATAGTTTTGGAACCCAATTATCTTTTTTAATTTCATGAAAATAAGGATAACTTTATATAGTTAATTAAATTAATTCATGAAACCAAGATTATTAATTAACTTGTAATGTCTTTTAATATATATAGTTTATATATTGTGTTAATTTATAAAAAATATAATTACTATATTATATATACTAAAATATTTTTATAATATATATACTTTAAATATAAGCATATTGACTTTCTATTTTGTGTTAGCATTACAAAAATTATAACTTATAAAATTATTAATTATAACATATATATACCTTTATTTATATAAATTTATAATATATAAATCTAAAGAGAAGTTGTGATATTAGAATAGTTTTAAAACTTAATTATTTTTTTAAAAAATTTTTATATAATTAAGGATAAACTCATATAGTTAATTAAATTAATTCATAAAAC
>NW_018397255.1:8519304-8587392 GCF_002168275.2 Theobroma umbraticum | reverse complement strand
TGTGTTAACATTACAAAAATTATAACTTATAAAATTATTAATTACAATATATATATATATATTTGTTTATATAAACTTATAATTTATAAATATAAAGGGAAGTTGTGAGATTAAAATAGTTTTGAAATTTAGTTATTTTTTTAATTTCATGTAATTAAAGACAAACCCATATAGTTAATTAAATTAATTAATGAAACTATGATTATTAATTGACTTGTAATATCTTTAATAAATATATACTTTATATACTTTGAGTTCATTTATAAGAAATATAATTAGTATTATATATATATTAAAATACTTTTAGTATATGTACACTTTAAACATAAACATATTTATTTTCTATTTTGTGTTAACATTATAAAAATTATAACTTATAAAATTATTAATTATGTTTGAGATATATGTTTTTGATTATTTAAATTTAAATTTTATTATTTGTGTGTTTTGTTAATTTAATTATTAGTAAATTATATGAAATATGTAAGAGAAATATTATTGTATACGGATACGGGTACGGAATCAAGTTTGAGTAATTGGATATCAGTGAATAGCATTTTAATAATTTTTTTTACATAATCAGATTTTTAATGGGTTAGGGAAATTATAGGGTAATGAGAATGTATTAGCATTGATGTTAAGGTAGTAATTTTCAAAAACATTAGAATAGTTAATAAGATTTGAGTACTTTATCTCTTATACATTTAGGATTTAGATACTTCAAAATTAGAGAGTACTTTACCCATTGACAACCCTCACAAGGATTTTTTTTTCTTTTTCTTTTTAGTTTTTATGTATATATATTTTCTTTAGGAACCCTAAGGTCCATCTGTCAAAAGTTTAGGCTGTCTTTGAGCTTTACCCTTTTAGGCCTCAAAGGAGTTCAATCCCATAGAACCAAAAACCAAAACCCAAAATAAAACAAGAAATAAAATTAAGAAATAAAATAAATTAAAATAACTAAATAATAAAATGGGGTGTCTACATTGTAAAAATCTTATATTTTCTCCATTTGAAATAATTTAAATTTGGAGCATCAAGTCCCAAGATACTATTAACCCATCAATTCCAAATTCTAAAAGCAATTAACACATTATGGTTTTAAGCCAATTAATTAATAAATCAAGCTCTAGATCCAATTAATACTTTAGATCTTAAGCCTAATTAGGCATTTGAAGTCCAAGTCCAATTTGTTAATAAAAAGGTTCAAAACATAATGAATAAAGAAAAAGCTTTAGATTAAAAGAATAATATAATAAATTGAAAACTATAAGAGTTTCCGATGATCAGTATTAGATACTCATTTACATACTACTTTATTGACATTCCTATCAAATTCTGATTAGTAAAGGAATTTCCTATTGCTGATCAACATGGAACAACATAATCAAGTGAATTGGGTCTATGAAACAGTGAGGAGAGAGGAAGACTGAGGCATAAAGTAATTTATGCCACTAATCCCACTAGCCTGGGCCAACTTGTCTCTTCTAAGCATAAAGCAGGTATGGTAAGGTAACCACGCGCAAGACCTTCGATGAGACACTAGTCTCTAACTTCGGCCCCTAAGCTCAAGTCAGGTGGATGAAATATGAGCGGTCCTTTATTGGACCAAAAGAAACAAATCATTCTCTTAAAAACCAGCCAGTGGCAATTTACCATTCCCATCCATGTTTCGTATCCGATCATATACAGATTTAGTTATGCGTCAGCACTACATGATTTGTCACATTGAATCAAAAACCACGGCGCGGCTTGCATGGTATACCCTTCATATCATTTACACAGTAAGAGAGGGAGGGGAAGAGAGAATGCACAGGACATTTAGCCTACCATGACGATGAATAAACCCCGTTCGTTTGCCAATGTCACTTCATCAATGTCAGTCTCGATGTACCCTTCACTGCCTCTTTGCTAATGTCTTCTTTAATCCCCTGATGATCTTTCCAAACCACATTAAGTTCATGACTGCTAGGACTAATGGCACCACAAATATTAAAAATAGCCCATAGCTGTGCAGCTGTTTAACCTGTTTTAAGGAGAAAACAACAACATGCTGTTACCATAATGACCAAACAGATTGATTTGGACCAATAAAATAAAAATGAAACAATTATAGGATAATAATTACACATTTAAATGCCAAACCCATGTCAACATTTTAAAAACGATGCCTACATGGTTTTAGCACATTACGTTCAACTCCGTCAAGATTACTACTGCTCTGAAGTGCAGTTAGGTTTTCTTGCTTCTTAGAACAAGCAGAACACTAAAATCCTCGTGTGACCTATGTTCTCAACATTAGTTACAGTATATGTCAGGCTAATGTGAAATATATCAACAGTTTAATATTTAGAATTTAAGACAGTTTTAAAAATTTTAGATTAAAAAACCAAGTATGCTAGAAAAGAATATACACACCTACAGCTGACATCAGATAAAGTTTTGCAGGAATTTTTTTTTACCTGATCATAGTGCAAGTAGACATGGTAAAAGAGATACATGAACAGGAGTATTCTAGCAACCTGCCAAAAATATCATACTTCATCATATTTAATTGCCAGAAAAATTTGTCAAAGGAATCTTCCACATCAATGCAAGCAATAACAGTAAAGGAGAAAATCTGAAAGTAATAAACAAATTTCACTCACCAGCCATGCCACAAATATTACAACTCCATTGATTAAGTAAGCTTTGGATTTCTTCATTCCAGCTGTGTCAAGATACCTATATGAAACTGGGAATATACTTAACATGGAGTAAAGTAATATTCTTTTTACAATTAACAGAATAGGTGGAATGAACTTGTACATAGATAAGATATTACCATCTCAAGTTGATCCCAGGGGTTGTAGTCTCCGAGATGAGTACCATGAAAGTGTAAAGCTGACCCTCCCCAGTCAACATAGAATATGCTACTGCTGCTCCTGACAGAAGATGATGAATAACCTGAAATAACAAGATTTTAGGTTGATTTACATCAGATTGATAAGAAGAAAAAGGTAGGCAACATTATAATCAAACAAAAAAGTACTTACATACTCCATTCCACCCAAAGAAGGGTAAAACCAAATGATCATCCCCAGGTCAGCAAGGAAGTAACCAACTGACACCTGTCAAAAAATAAAAACCCTCAATAAATGTCATGTAAGGTTAATTTAATTAGAAGCCAGCTAGAGGTGGTGAAACATAAACTAAAGGAAATGCTAAGACAGAATGAAAATTTTCAGCAAGATGAATTGACAGCAATATTACTCCATGTACATATGAAGTGCTACAATTAGTTTCCCCGCGACATTAAGAAATTGACTGGACGGACAGGCTTAATAAATTGGTCTGTGGTTAGTAAATAATTGCATGACATTCTGAGCTTATCTGTCTGTGTTTATTTATTTATTTAGTCATTCATTTGATAGTTCATCATTCTGCAATATAAAATTGAAGGCAAGCAAATGCCTACTCTAACCAATCCTACAAGAAGCATATTCTAGATATTGCATCCTATTAGAGATATACGGATGGTGCTTCCTGGCCTAAAAGTATTGACAAATGTCAATAGAGTAAGAGTTATTGGCTAAGTTTTCTAGGGATTTAGTTACCCTAGTCATGACAATCAAGATACTAGGCCAATAGGCTTTGGCAGAGCTTGCAAAAGCTTAAGTTTGAGGTTGAAGATTGAAGATTGGGGTGACTGCTTCCCTAGGTCTGCTGTTCCAACTGGACATGCTTCAAGCATAGTGACCTGGACTAGTTTGCTACTTAAAACTAATTGCAAGCTGATTCAAGAAGCATCATAGTCAAAGCCTAACATAACATATAAGTGAACAAAGGTAAGGCCATCAAATTAAGCATACCTTACGAATTATAAATGACTATGAGTAGGCTGGGGAAATGCTGTTGGAAAAGGATACAAAATTTACAAGGGTTTCAATCTAAGAACACACGAATTTATAAGCAATAGCCCAAGCTGCTACTTTGCAGTTGCAGCAGCCTCCGTACCCGCTACTGACCCTATTTTGCTGGGTATTCAAATAACAACGATCGCTGTGCTTAATGACCACAACTGAATGTTGTTACAGTCTATCACAGCCATAATTGTCTGTGAAAACTGTTTCTGTTTTACCCTTGCAATTTCTATACATATTTGGAAAAAAGAAAATGAAGATATCTTTTAGGAAAAATCAAAATCAAGAACCAAACAAGAAATGAACAAGGCAAGCAACCTAAACTCTCAAGAGTTCACCTTCTTAAACAATTTTTCAAAAAAGAACACTAAAAATAGACAAGAAAGCATGGCAGTCCTATATGCTTGGGTGCTTCAGTCATCACTGATCAGCTTCAAGAGACAGATCTGCATTGACCTAGCACTCCACCAGTTGTCCATTGTGTGATGAAGATAATGGATGTAAAATCACAACATATGTGATTTAGTTATTCAAGGAGTGGGCCATGCCTCATGGACAGACACGGACAGAGATTGTACATTGATAATGTTGGAGTTGGAGTTTTTAATTGCACATTTGCAATCATGGGAAAATATGTTTATCAGAAGCTAGCTAAAGGTGACATACGTGATATTTACTCTGATAAGTAGTCTTCCATGGCATGTTTCCCTAATCACACAACACAGGTAAATTTAGCCAAGCCTAGCAAATCTCTAAGAAAACTTGAGCCCAGCTTAGTATAATGTTTCAATGCCAGAGTTTGACCTTGAGTTCGTAAAGTGCACCACTTATGCTCAAAGTTCCATTTGTTAAAAGTTGGCAAAATGCTATAGAAAAGAATGTGTATTTTTGCACCATGATTATATTGCTTCTTTTGCACATAAACAAAAATTTTGTGCAAGAGATACATTTTATATCCTGATAGGAGCTAGGAAACAAAATGGCAGAGAGCCTTAACCACATTAAAACAAAAGAACTACAGTTCTGCAGGCATAATCAAGGGTGGCATATTACACAGACACATATGATAGACTCTTCATTGCAATCCTCTGTAAATTGGAGGTCAATTTCACAATAAGAAATCAACAGCAATTTACAATTATCTGTCCTATTGATGGAAATGAGATAAAATCATATTAGAAGTACTTCCATTCAATCGAAATTTAATTCAATGAAGAAAACTTCGCACTTAATTGCTCCTTCTCAAAGATACACTACACATGCTTAAAAGAAACCATTCTGGTGGGATTTATGTACCAAAGTGCATGACTAAAACAATTATCACGAAGAAGACATGTTCTTAAGGGCAAGGTAGATCAAACTTCAAATGTAATATCCAACATTCTAAAGCCAAGCATAAAAAACCAGATTTAAATGCTTAAAATATTATCTCAAATCCAAAACTTTTCACTTGAAAATGAAAAGAAAAAGGTATCCTCACCCCCAAAGTGAATGTAGAAAGTGCAGAACTGCGAAAAGTAATCAGGCCAGCATATTGGTGGTCAGAATAGAGATTTGACCAAAATACAAAGTATAAGGACAAGACTGTTATATAAATGGCATGAACAGTTGATATGGATCTGCATAAACCATCCAGACATTAAATTCTGTATCGATAAAAATAAATAATAACATATCCAAGCTAGAAAATATCAGTCACCGGTTGCTCCACTCAGTGCGTTGGACTTTTGATAGGCTAGGATAGCTCTTAAAGTAAACAGTGCTAAAGAACTGGGTAAGATCATAGACCTGAAAAAGGAATAATGGTTAAAATTGGGCAGAAAAAATGGGGAAAGATAGTAGAAGAGGAGAAAAAAGGCTTAAATAAAAGAAATAAAAAAACTAAAAGGAAACAAAAACTCAATGGAAAAAATCATAATTAAAGAAAAAGATAAAAGATTAGCTTCATACATATCATCCAAATCATCAATCTAACTCAACAGAATAATTTTCAAACTGAAAAATGAATCAATGAGGAAACATACCATCTTGCAAGCACAAATTCCACAAATAACTGATGTGTATGGGATGAAGGAATCTGCTAGTAAATATTCCTTTAGCAGCATCTCAGCCTGATTCTGGTAAGATTTTATCTCCATAGTTGCCTTTCTAGAAACCAGTATTACAACACATTCTGCAGCCAATCAAGTCTAACAAGATGAATTTTCCATTGCCTCTTCAATTCTGTATTCTTCTCGTTCTTTATGATGAACAGGATGTAACACAATTTTAAGAAAAGAATGAACATCATAAAAAATATTAAAAAAAAAAATTTATGCTCTGACTAAAAATTGCTCTGATTTGAATCATAATGCACTTAACCTTTATATATAATATATGCACCACTTTGCATTCCATTCTAAGCAAGAAAAAACAGTATGGACCACGTTGTTCACCATATATGAAAGACTATCAGAAAATCATATCACAATTTTTTTCAAAGGATTATATAATTTTTTTCTTCCCAATCATTGAAAAAGAAGAAAAATAGGGGCAAAGGGAGGATGGCCATGGTGTGAAACTGTACATTATGACGCAAAAGAGACTTAGCACTATGAACACAGGCAAATCCTCAAAGCCATTGAGCAATATTCTATTCTTAAAATTGATCAGCATATAACTTTAGATCTGCATGGCAGTAAAAGAATATCTAAAGCATTTCAATCTTGAACACAGGCAATATTGGTGGTGCAAATTATGGATGAAAGAATTCCTTCAAAGTTTGGGATGTTGAACAAGGTCAAGACATCAAGTTCGAATAGCATGCATGATCGATTCATTTTAACACAAAACGTTCCATCTACACCAATGGTGCTTTCATATCACACAATAAATTGCCATTAAATAGCATATCTTACAGCAAAGAAGGTTTAGATTAAATAATACAAGACAACATAAAAGATTCAGAATTTGTTTCCCGTATCAAAGATTCAGTCTACTATGTTTCCTGGCAAAAGGCTGTGCAAGTTTATTAAAAAAGAATCCATACGAGGCCCAAGAATGAAGAAACAGAACATAAAATCAAGCTTTCACATCAATTCCTTTGCAGCCATTGCATGCACCAGAAGGAAATACAATTTCTTCACTAGGCATCGAAAAACTAATCAAGATTAACTTATAACCCTTAGCCTATTGCATCCATTATCATTTAAGCTCCTAAACAATAATAATATTAAACATTGAAACAACACTGATTGAAGGCAACTAATTCGATCGTTCCTACAAGTTTAAACTTGTGAAACATATCTGTTCAACATAATCACCAACGCACAAAAACCACGAACCAGGCATTACTCTATGATCAAATATTTCCAATAATATTACCATCAAAACAAAAAATATTATACAAAACAGAGCAAGAAACGAAAAAAATATAAAAAAATAAAAATTTACTTATCCGAAAAGGACCAAGAAAGAAAGAAAATGAAGGAGAGGATAATAGGAGTACCGGAATCGGAGAAAGTAAAAATCAGCGGAAATCGTGGAAGAAATCAGGGATTGGGTTTTGGGCAAAGAGAAAGCGAGAGATGGAAGCTACTGGATTTCTGAGCAATTTTCCTTTGCTTTTTATTTTGGAAATGATGAATGTCTATATATATATAGGGATAATAATAACTAGCAAAATTGTAATTATAATAATCCATGGTTTTATTCGCTTTCAATTATGTGTGGCAATGAGTTAGTTCGAAACGGGAAGAAACCAATCGGGAACTCACTCAAAACTCAGAAAGGCATAAAGAATGCTTTTGCCTAAAGCCAACACGCATCTATTCCACGTGAATAATAGCAATACAAAATTGTATCATCCAAAGCAAAAGAAGATTTGATATCCTTGGAAAATATATTTTTTTTCCTCATTTGACAATAATTATCTTAGATTATGTCACTTATAATTAAGTACTCTAACAACTTACTAATTATTTCCTCTCAATCTTTTAGTTCATTTTTCACTTGATATGAAAGACATATTAATTTATATTTTATATTTATTTTAATTTTATTTAATATAATGCAAAGCAAAGACATTAAATTTTAAATTTGCATTCATATCACGAGAAATATCACCAACTAGAATAAATGTGTATGAGTCACTAACGTGTCTTACGGACTTGTTACTTTCTCTTTAAAAAGAAATCTTATTTCCTTTCTCTCTAGTAATATTTGGCACAAATCAAGTCTAAATTTTTTTTTGAAGATTAAAATCATAGTCATTAATAGCATAGCGGTAAACCCCTATGCACATAAAAGAGGGGGAACAAAAATGATAATTTAACCTAGATGCTATTCCTTAATTAAGTCTAAATTAAATTTGACCTAATATCATTTTGTTATAAAATTATTATCGCCTCTTCAGAAAATTAATCTTAATGAGTGTAACATCTAAACTTACTAGTTTTCTCATGCTTGTTCGAATTGAAATATTTATTTATTTTATTCAAAATGTTTGACATGATATATATTATGGTTGCGATATAAATTTTTGTTTTTTTTTTGAAAAAATTGTATTAGATTGTCAGTTCAACATCACTAATATACCAATAAGATAAATTTCACGAGATGATTCAACTTGAAAATATGGTGTGATTCAACAAAACCGTAAACTCTAGTTTAGAAAAATAAAGTGACATCCAGAAGCCGACAAATATGAAATTCCACCATATCCTATTCGAGCAAAATACAAAAGAATGGGGTCCCACATACATCCACTTGTAGGAAGATTTTAGCATATCGTCAATTTTAGTATAATTTTCTATTTAAAGTTTTAAAATTTTTAAAATGTTGATGTTTAATAATTCGCAAAGAAGAAAGATAAACCCAAAAATAAGATGAGAGGAATTGTAAATCTTAATTTTAATTAAATTACAATACTCATGTAAGCACATTTATGTTTAATCCAATGCTTGGCTGTAAATTAGTAAATATTAACAGAACTTGCTAAGTTTTCATAATTTCCAGTTCCACGTACAAAGAAAAAGAGTAAATCTAAATTAAATCAAATCAAAAATAAAATCACTTCCTTCTAGTCTTGTGACGCAGCGGAGCAGCAGCCGCAGCCGCAGCAGCAGCACCGCCCTCTTTAGCGGTAGATGAGGAGGATGAGCATGATGGTGACGAAGTCGACCTTTTCTTTTCTGCTATGTCCTTGTAAAATGCCTGTTGCAGCTCCTCTTTCAGTTCTGTGAATCGCCTTTTCTTCAGCCTCTGCTCTTCTGGACTTCCTTCCTCAAATAAGGAAGGATCAGACATATCATCCACCAGAAACTTGTCAAGCACGTCTGAACAATGCGGAAAGTAGCGCCTCCCAGTTGCCACTGCCGAACAAAATAGAGAAAGGAAACTCAGAAAATGCTCAACGTTAGTGAAGGAGAAACCAGATTAGTTACTGCAAATCAGAGTGTCATGACTAAAATAGGCCATGCGGATGATGGATGGTACCTGTTCTAAGCAGGGTTTGCAGTCTCAACTGAAGCCTTTTGGTCTGCATGCTAGGTGATTCATTCAAATTTACTTCCCTTATGTTTGAATCTGCATCTGCGATCTCCGTAGCCAGCTTGGCTTCAGCAGGAAACAACAACCGTGCGAACGAGACTGCCAAAACAAAAAATTATTAGCACTTGCATGCATTCAACAACTAGAAGAACCAAAAATCCTGAGTACATTAGTATCATTTTCTGGATGAAATTAAGGCCTAGGCCTGAGTTATATAGAGATTGCAAGTATCAGCCCCTATTGCCATTACGGGTGTAACCTCTGTGTACGTATCTAAGGTCTTGTTCGAGCAACAAGTTTTCAGAATTATTTAGCAGTATCAAAAATTTCAGAATTTAAATTACCTCGATTTTCATAGTAATCCAGTTTCATGTGTAAATCATCATGCATCACTTGCGATGAAACTCCCTGATTATAAGATTCTAATGAATTCCGCATCTCTCTCTCAAGGACATCAATGCACAAACGATCTTTATTGGATAGCTCCCCCTGCTTTTTGTTCTCATTATAATCCTTGGGCCGAGTTAGTCTCCTGCAAATCGCAACGGCAGTTTGGCCGTCAGGTGTAGTCTCTGCCACACAGGCTCCCTTATTCAGCAGGGTCACCAGCACTGATGGTTCCTTACGTCTTGCAGCAACATGAAGAACCGTGTACCCTCGGGGGTTCCTAAGATTGACATTAGCCAAGCAAAGACTGAGCACCTCGTTAACAACCTTAGAATCACAGTAGGCAGCAGCATAGTGGAGTGCAAAAGCATCATCTAATGTGACATTGGATTCCGCCAGAAGACGCCCGAGCAGTTCAACATCGTCAGAGTCCAATGCCTTGTGAATTCTCTTGATTCTCTTTTCAAGCATTGGTTCTAGCTCCACTGCACCTGGCTCAGCCAAGAGCTTATGAGATTTGAGACGGACTGATCTGATCTCAACATAAACTTCCCAAGGAAGTTCTTTCTCTAGACATGCATCATCCAGATCCGATGTTGCCACTCGTTGGATGCAGTCATATAGAAGCTGGTTAAGTTGATAGTGAAACGCGGCCACAAGAATTGGGATTACATCTTCCACAAGTGCCTTCCCGACAAAGTTCAAAAGATGGCGCTTCATTGATAGAAGGAAGTTGAGTCAGACATCTTCCTAAAAGCCAAGTACAGAGAACTAAGTCTATCATTCATCAACTGACCATAACTATGAGTCTTTCATTCATCAAGTAAACATGCCCCAAGGTGACTGCCTGTGGCTTGACTCTAGTTCTAAGAATGTAGTATAATGAGCAGAAAATTAAAGGAAAGAAAGCATGCTAGTTAAACCTAAGCAAGATTGGTCATCAGAATATGGTTTTACCCAAATTTGTACTGCTTTCACTTTCAGCAGATACCAAGAGATAGAAAAAAAAAAAAAAACTCTCTGGGCAATCATTCAACAGTTCAGTTTCATAACTTTTGAGAACATAATATAACTTAGCATCAATATGCATTTGAGACAATAGAAGCAGTTTATAGTTGCTTAGATTCCAAAACACTGCAACCATTAAATTAGACAAAAGATTCATGCACTAAAATGAAAAAAAAAGAAAAAGAAGAACAGGAAGCTATAAATTCAATGAGAATTTGTGCAGCCATACTAGTATCCAATCAACTAAAATTATAGCTACAAAAGAATATGATAACATAATTTTCATAATGCATGCATTCCAGTCAATCAAAGCAGAACTTCAATCAGAAAACATAGAAACCTCAATGAATAAAACTTGTGTAAGTAAGCCAGAACTGTTCAAGTTTGGTGCATGGGATGCATGCAAGAAAATCCTAACTTGGAAGTTCTAGCATAAGACTAGAGAAGAGTCGCCGGTTGTTGGGTCAAATGAGTAGGTTTGAGCATTTGGTGGATGATATCCTTAAGTTTTTCTTTGGTGTATGGAAAAAGCAATCAAAGGCATGCTTCATTGGAAACTACAGAGAGGAAACTAAGTGGTGGACAAAACCAGATCATCTGTCTGAACTTTTTCTTAAGTCATCTATCAGACCATCACTATAAATTATTGAATTAAATTACTGCACTATCTATTTATTCTTCTTTTTCACCCTCTTTAGCATACGTACTTCAGGCTCAGTTCTCTCAACATTCTTTCATAGTTTGCTTTTTTTTTTTTTTTGAACAAATTTTTGCTCATTTTTAATGCTTGGTCTTCAATTCCTTAAGTTTGAAAAACCTTGAAGAGGTGTTATATGGCTCAAGTTGTCAGAATCACTCTTGACGAAGGACAATCTACAACTATGCCTTCATTCTTTACAGGCGAAAACTAGTCCTATTACTTAGAGAGCAAGTATACGGTGCTTTATTTAAGCTAAAAATTATAAAGCTTAAAAGCTGATCATGAACAATCCTCACAAGCCAACCAAGAAAGTGGGTAGAGATTGTTAAATAAAAGAGAAGCTGCCAATCAAGAAGAAAGGCATTACTCTTAAAGTCACATAGGAAGAAAATAAAAGTGGAAAACGGACATGACGAAGAGACCATGTTTGCAGAAAGTCTTAAAGGACTCACGGATTGAAAAATGATCAAAAGAAAAATTTTTATGTCCAAGTATTTGGTTCGATGGTAAGTGTTTATATTTTTTTACTCGATACATATATTTTTTATTAAAAGAGTTGAATTCAAATTTTGTTTATTATTTTTAAAAAAAGATACTTAAAGAAAGATATGAATTAAGTAATTTCCGTTTAGCATTTCCTCCCTAGAAGAACACTATGATTATTAGTTGGAGTGATAATGATGAAGACTTCTGCAAGCTAATTCTTTGATCTAATGATCATGAAGTACTGAATCAATGTCTCTGTTGGAAATTAACTTGAATTCATGAATGTTGGCAATTCATGAAGGATGAAAATTCAAAAGGATACAAGTTGTTTAATCCAAGCAGTGAAAATATCGTGGTTAGCAGAGATATAGAGTTTGATGAACATGCATCATAGAATTGGGACTCTAAAGAAGAAGGGTCTTATGATTTCTTACCATATTTTGAAGATGAAGAAGAGTTTACTCAAAAGGTTCGAGAGGAAGCAGCTACTCCAACTTCACCACTTCCATCATCACTTTCATCTTCACCGAGGTCATCTTCAAATGAACAAACCCCAAAATATCAAAACCTTGAGGACATTCACAATGGAACTCAATGGTTAAAAGATGTAAATCCATTTTGTTTATTCACTGACATTGAACCTTTGAATTTTGAAGAATCCATGAAGGAGGAGAAATCGATTCAAGCCATGGACGAGGAAATTCGAGCTATTGAGAAGAATGGCACTTGGGAGTTAACATCTTTTCCAAGTGGCCATCAGACTATTGTAGTTAAATGGGTGTACAAGGCTAAGAAAAATGCTAAAGGAGAAGTGGAGAGATATAAAGCAAGGCTCGTAGCTAAAGACCACAAACACAAGCAAGACGTTGATTATGAAGAGGTATTTGCTCCGGTTGCTCGCTTGAAAACTATTAGATTATTGATTTCTCTTGCTGCCCAAAATCAGTGGAAGATCCACCCGTTAGATGTTGAGTCCGCTTTTCTAAATGGCCATCTTAATGAGGATGTCTATGTCGAACAACCCATGGGATATGTTATTAAAGGCCAAGAAGATAAAGTGTTGAAACTAAAGAAAGCTTTGTATGGGCTCAAACAAACACTAGGGCTTGGAATAGTTGCCTTGACAAATACTTGCAAGAAAATGGATTTTCTCAATGCAAGCATGAGGATATCCTTTATGGAAAAGAAGAAAATGAAGATTTCTTATTTGTTTGTGATCTCATCTTTACTAGAAACAATCCAAGGATGTTTTAGAAATTCAAGGAGACTATGGCTTAAGAGTTTGAAATGAGCGACATGGGACTTATGTCTTACTACTTGGGAATCCAAGTGAAACAAATGAAAGAAGGCATCTTTATTTCTCAAGAAGGATATGCAAAGGAGGTGCTCAAGAAGTTCAACATGCTTAATTGCAAGCTCGTTAACACCCCCATGGAATGTGGAGCAAAACTGTCCAAGATCAAAAACGATGAAGAAAAGATTGATTCAACAATGTTCAAGAGTCTTGCTGGAAGCTTAAGGTACTTGACTTGTGCAAGACCACACATCTTATTTGCAGTTGGAATTGTGAGCTGTATCATGGAGAATCCCACCAAATTACACATGATGGCACCCAAAAGGTTACTTCGTTACAATAAAGGGACACTTGACTATGGGATTTTTTATTCATCCTCTAATGATTTCAAGTTGATGGGTTATTGTGATAGTGATTTTGCGGGAGACCTTGATGATAGGAAAAGTACTACCCATTTTGTGTTCTTTTTTGGAAACAATGCAATTTCGTGGTGTTCAGAGAAGCAACCTATTGTTACACTTTCTACTTGCAAATCTGAGTATGTTGTAGCCAACTCTTGCACTTGCCAAGCTACATGGCTAAAAAGATTGTTGAAAGAACTTCACTTAGAGTAAGGAGATGCTACTAGGATCATGATTGATAACAAGTCGACACAAGCTTTAGCAAAGAACCCGGTGTTTCACGATCAAAGCAAGCATATTAACACAAGGTTTCATTTTATTCGGGAATGCATTGCTAAGAAGGAAGTTGAGCTGCAATATGTGAAGACCATGGATCAAGTTGATATTTTTATGAAGCCCTTCCAGTATGATAGTTTCCAAAAGCTGAGGTTCATGCTTGGAGTTCGAAAAAGTTCAAAGTTTAGGGGGAATGTTGGAAATTAAACTTGAATTCATGAACTTAACCATTTATGAACCAAGATAAACATGAACCTAGTCATACATAAATCGAGTAATTCATGTAACTAGTTAATAGTAGATAAGCTTTGTTATTTTCAAGAGTCATTCAATTAAATGTTTTCTATCTAGATTCATCCTTCGAACTAGTATCAATAGCTATGTAATTCAGCATGCAAGTTAAGTCATTTTGTAAGTCATTTTCAAAGTAAAGCAAAGTCAAATGAATTCCAGTTCTCTCATATTTTAGAAAATTCCTCTTCCCTATCAAGTGTGTGAGAACCCATCACCTTCCAACAGTCTCATGGGTTCTTGAAAACTATGAACTGAAAGATAAACAAGAGCAATGCATAATAAAAGCTAATGGTTTCCTATTTCTCAAGACATCTATGACTAAAGGCAAAAACTTGTTCAACAAATTCAAAGAACAAAATAAGTGAATTAGTTTCATTGGTAACAATTCTTCCACATACAAAGTATTCCTTACTTGTTTAGAGCCTGAAGCACAATATTTGCCTAAAAGTCAATGTGATGATAAGAAATTTTCAATCATTTTTGATTTAGTGTCATGTCAAGTTATAAACATCAAAACTAATCTACAAGCCCTATTATCGCCAAGGCACTGTTTGAAAATGTTATTTTTCAAAGTGATCTTTCAAAACCAAAATAATTATTTTAGGGAAAAATAAGATTAAGATATAATTGGCTATAACATGGAAACCTAGGTCATTACTAGTATGCATGTGCCCTCAAAGCATTGCTATTCTAGGATGTTACTTTTGAAAGATGATCATGAATCTAGTACGGAAGCAGAATCAGAAGCTCTAGCAGGAAGCAACGGTCATTTGAAGCAGGAGAACAATTGGGATTAAGCCAAAACAAAGACGTTTCAACTCTACCAACTTAATTCCAACAATACACAAGGGTGTAGGTCGTTTTGTTAAGTTCATGGTTCTTGATTAGTTAAACATCAAGCTTCCTTGCCGTTTTATTATAGTCTTGTTATTTGTTTTAGCTAAACAAAAGCTTGCTACGTCGTTTCTTTATGTTTAAGACTTACACTCCTTTTCTTCTTATCGTTTTGATGTGTTCCTTGTTAAGGCTCAAAAGCCATTTGGTTATTTTCTTTGGTAGCCGTTGTCTAGCACAGAAAACAATGCCTTGTTTTCTTTGGTCAACTCACCTAGTTTTGAATTCATTTTCTCGAGGCTACATCTTAGGCCTCAGTCAGTTTTTTCATGTTATTAGGTGATGTATATAAACTGAAAACGAAATGGAAGTTTGTGGGGGAATTCAAGGATTGAAAAAACTTGTTCTCTCAATATTTCCTCTTATTCATCTTCACTTTTTTTTTTTTTAATCTCTATTCATCCAGTGTTCAATTTTTTTATGGAAACATGTCTTGCTAAAATCACAACATGGTATCAAAGCCTTCTATTTCTTAAGGCACCTTACAGTCATGTTTATATCAGATTTAGATATTCTACAATGGTTGATTAATCAATGGCCTCAGCAAGATATTCCACTTCAGCTCCTCCAACATTCTTAGGATCCAATCACCCAATTTGGTCTGTGATGATGAAGGCGTACTTTAAGGCCTTCGACTTATAGGAGGTAGTTAAGGTAGAGGGAGATCCACTAGTTCAGAAGCATGTCTATCTTACCTTGGCACAGATTAAACGGCACAGTGAAGTGGTTGCAATATGTTATAAAGCTTTATCACGTCTTAATTTGGCTTTGTAAGACTCAATCTTCACTCGGATAATGACCTTTGATGATCCTAAACTAATATAGGATACATTGAAAGAGGAGTTTTGGGGCAGTGATTGCACCAAGCATATTCAAGTCTTGAATCTCTCAAGGGAGTTTGAATTATTGAGAATGAAGGATGATGAAGGTATACATGCCTATGCAGATATGGTTCTAAGAATTGTTAATCAGCTGCAATTGTTGGGAGAGGAAGTAACTAAGAGAAAAGTGGTAAATATAATCCTTGTGAGTCTACCAAAGAGATTCAAAGCTAAGATTTCTTCTCTAGAAGACTCAAAAGGATTTAACAAGGATATCTGTGAATGAACTAATCAATGCATTGTGGGCCTAAGAGCAAAGAAGAGACATCGGGTGTGAAGGCTCTCTTGAAAATGCCTTAGTTGCAAAGACTAAGGGCTTGAGAGTCAAGTGTGGTGGTTCTAAGAAGCTCGAAGTAAGGGCAACAAAGCTGAAAATAGGAAGTAGGGAAAGCAATAAGAGAAATACCCTCCTTGCTCTCACTGTAAGAAAAGAAATCACACAGCTAAATATTGCTGGGATAGACCAAATGTGAAATGTAAGTCATGCAACCAACTAGAACATGTTGAAAAGGTTTGTAAGGCAAAGAAAAATGAAATGAATATAATGCTACGGTAGTTGAACAAGCTGATAAGTCTAAAGAGTTGCTATTTATGGCTTTAACTAATGATGATTCTAACAGAAGAAACACTTGGTTGATTGACAATGGTTGCTCGAATCACCTTATTGCTAATGAGGATCTATTTTCTGAGTTCAACAGAAGCTTCAAGGCCAGAGTCAAAATTGGAAATGGTGTGTTTTTGAAGATTCATGGTATTGGAATAGTAGCTGTTGATACTCCTTTAGGTACTAAGTTTATTAATAATGTTCTTTATGTACCTGAAGCTGACCAAAACTCGCTTACTGTAGGTTAGTTAGATGACAATCACTATGCCTTGTTATTTAAAGATAAACAATGCATTATATATGATCCCACAAGATGTGAATTGTTGACAGTTAAGATGAAAAACAAATGTTATCCTCCGAATCTTATGGAAATAGACCATAGTGCATTTGTTAGTGAAGATCATGCCTCAGATATATGGCATAAGAGATTAGGACATGTAAACTACGGTTCAATGGTTAAGATGGCATATGGTGACTTGATTGGAAGCCTTTTTGTCATAGTGAAACCAGATAAGCTTTGTCAAGTATGCCAATATGGAAAGCAATGCTGAAAACCAATTTGAACGGAGAGAAGATGGAAGGCTAGTCTGAAGCTTGAGTTGGTACATACTGAAATTTGTGGACCAATGAGAACTCTATCACTAAATAACATGAAGTTTTATATTGTGTTCATTGATGATCTGACCAGATTTTGTTGGATATATTTTTTAAAACATAAAATTGAAGTATTAACCAAGTTCATTAGATTTAAAGCTGCAGCTGAGACACAGTCTTGTATGAAAATAAGAGTTTTAAGAAGTCAGAGTTTACAGCTGCTGAGTTTGAAAATTTCTTAGCAAAACTTGGAGTCAAACATCATCTCACTGCAACTTATACTCTTCATCAGAATAGAGTTTCAGAAAGGAAGAATAGGATTCTGGTTGAGATGGCAAGACGCTTGATGTTTCAGACAGGCTTACAAAGGGCATTTTGGGCAGAGGCAGTTAATACTGCAAATTGCCTACTAAACATGACCTATACTAGAGTTTTGACTTGCAAAACTCCATATGAAATGTGGTATGACTGCAAGCCTTCTGTTACACATCTGAGGACCTTTGGTTGCATCTATTATGCCAAAGTACCAAATGAGAAAAGAGCAAAATTGGACTCCAAGTCAATCCTGGCTATTCATCTTGGCTATAGTGAGTCTTCAAGGGTTATACAGTCTATAACATGGATAATCAGCTATAATTTGAAGATAGACTCTATAGACATTGAAGATGATAGACTTGCTGTTAGAGGTACAAGAACATTGCAAGATATATACAGCAAGTGTAATGTTGCAATATCAAATCTTGTAGCTTTACTGAAGCAAATTCTAATGCAAATTGGAGGGCTATTATGGATGCTGAAATACGTATGATTAAAAAGAATGAATCTGGGATACGTCTTGACAGAAAAGATGAACAAAATTATTGGAGTCAAATGGATTTACAGAACAAAGTTGAATCCAGATGATTTAGTTAACAAGCGCAAAACAAGGTTAGTTGTGAAGGGCTATGCTCAGATTTATGGTATTGATTACTTTGAGGCTTTTGCACCAATTGCCAGGCATGATACCATTAAGTTGTTGGTTGTTTTATCAGTTAAGGAAGGCTAGAAAATATATCATTTGGATGTCAAGTCTCCTTTCTTGAATGGAATCTTGTCAGAGGACATCTATACTGAATAACCTGAAGGCCATGAAGAAAAGGGCTCTGAAGGTAAAGTGTGTAAACTGATCAAGGCTTTATATGGCCTTAAATAGGATCCTAGATCCTGGTATGAGAGAATTGATGAGCATTTAAGGAGTCAAGGCTCCAACAGAACCATCACTAAGTCTACTTTTTATGTGAAAAGCTCAAATAACTCAGTGATACTCATAGTGGCCTTGTATGTTGATGATTTGTTGGTTACTGGCCCGGATGATGGATATTTAAGTGAGTTCCAAGCATAGATGATGACTGTTTTTGAGATGACAGACTTGGGATTGATGACATACTTCTTAGGAATAGAGGTTCAACAAGCCTCTGATCAGATTGTCTTGCATCAATCAAAACATGCAAAGGACCTGTTGAAAAACCTGTTCACACTCCATTGATAGCTAATCTCAAATTTAATCAGATTGATAGGTCAGTTGAAGTTGATGGACAGTTGCATAGAAGCATGATTGGGCCTTTATTGTACTTGTTTGCAATTCGACTAGATATCATGTTTGCTACAAGCCTCTTGTCAAAGTTCATGCAATCTACTTCAGTAATACATTTTACAGCTGCAAAGAGAATTCTCAAATATGTGAAAAGTGCAGTTGATTTTGGCCTAAGGTACTTGAAGCAAGAAAGTGGTGAGCTCCAAGAATTTAGTGACAATGACTGGGCAGGATTTGTGGATGACTCAAAGAGCACTGGTGGTTTCTGTTTTTCATTTGGAAATACAATTTTCACTTGAAACTCAAAGAAGCAAGAGGTTGTAGCTCAATCATCAATTGAGGCTAAGTACATTACTACTGCTGCAGCAACAGACCATGCTCAATGGTTTAAGAAGGTGCTTTCACATTTGGGATTTCATCAATGCAAAAGTACAATGCTTCATGTTGATAATCAATCTGCAATTGCTATAATTAAGAATCCAGTACAATATAGACGCATAAAGCACACTAGGATAAAGTACCATGCTTTGAGGGAAGCTGTTAAAGATCAGGAAATTGAGCTTAAGTATTGTACTACTGATACTTAGCTGATAGAGTCAACACGGGGTTGACTAAAGATAGCTTTGAAATGCTGAGATCTTGGTTGGGTGTTTACCAGGCTAGTGATCATGGGGTTGTGCTGAAAGATGATCATGAATTTGGTATGGAAGTAGAATTTGAAGCTCTAGAGGGAAGCAACGGGCATTTGAAGTAGGAGAATACCTGGGGATAAGCCAAAATGAAGACGTTTCAACTTTACCAATTTAATTCTAGCAATACACAAGGGTGTAAGGTCGTTTCGTTAAGTTCATGGTTCTTGTTTAGTTAAACCTCAAGCTTCCTTACCATTTTATTATATATTATAGTTACTTATTTTAGCTAAACGACAGCTTACGATGTTGTTTCTTTATGTTTAAGACTTATACTCCTTTTTTTTCTTATCCTTCTGATGTTTTCTTGTGGTTATTTTCTTTGGTAGCCATTGTCTGGAAAAAACAATGCTTTTGTTTCTGTGCTTAGCTCACCTAATCTTGAATTCATTTTCTCGAAGCTACATCTTAAGCCTCAATCAGACTTTTCATGGTGGTGATGTATAGAAACTGAAAATGAAATAGAAGTTCGAGCGGGAATTCACATATTGAAAAAACTTATTCTCTCAATTTTTCCTCTTATTCATTTTCACTGTTTTTTCTTCTCTATTCAAACAATGTTCTTAATTTTTTTTTTTTGGGAAACTTACTTCGTTAAAATCACAACAGTTGCTCAGGATTCATTTAAAAATTCTTATAAAGGACCCTAAACACCTTGAAGAACAGCCTTTAGAGCCTAAAAGATCAATCTTTCCAGTTGTTGAAGCCTTTTGTGCTCCAGTTTTTTATTGAGATCACTTTGTTTAGCAATTATGAGAGGTTCTTTTGAGTAGTAAACTTTATTGAATTATGTTGTAATTCTTGTTTGTGGGTGTGATCCTGACTCCTGCAAAGTCTGATTTTATGCGATTTTTTAGCACATTGGTCTATGAGGTTTAATTAATTTGATTGTCCAAAAGCACTTATGAGAGTCTAGCTAGAGCTTGTGTGAATCTAATGGAGCATCATGCAGGTTATGCTCGATCGGATCCTTATAGAGGTATTAGCAAATTGATTAAAGAGTCAAAATTAACATTGGACATATAGATTACTTAAAATAAAGTGAACCACTATAAACAGCAGCGTTGTTTATCTCTTAAAATCCTAATTTTTACTCCATTAATGGGGCTTAGTCCTTTTAACGCCTTCAATTTTATATTTTTGTTTATTTTTTATGAAAATTTATAACAATCAAATTCATTCGCCTAACCCTTGTTTTGCTTCAACTTACACAAAACCAATTGACGAAATTATGAGAGATAACCTTCCTCATAAACTCAATTCAAAAATATCATTCATTATAATTTTAACTATTTTTATCTACATCTCCATCCAGTTCATTCTCGCCATCTTAAATAGCAAAGATGACATCAAACTCTTTCTTATTTTGTTTTATTTTTTTTGAATGTTGGATTTTAAGGTTCTCAAGTACGATGAACAACAATCTTAGGGTTCTCAAGTCAGCATGATAGAATGTGGTAATTGGATGCTTTCTAATGACAACTTGCTTCGAAACGTGTGCTACGATGGAGATGTTTGTGTTGATGAGTTGTATCAGATTATTAAGATTATGGGCTCAAGGAGAAGGAACAGTTAAAGCATGTTTGATGGGTTTTATAGTGGTTCACGATTTTGTTATGTTTGGGATTGAAATGATTGTTAAGCATGTTTATTGGAGATTTTATTTCTTTTTATGAGTTTTTGAGTTGGAATTGTTCAGAGAATATTTTGTAAAGAGAGCATATTTTGTTCTTGCATAAGGTAGTAAGCAAGGCCCTCTTGATAAGGATATATTTTGTCTTGCTTTGGAACGTTATGGAGTTTTGTAACCTGTCCTTTGTAAAATAAATAATGTCATGGCTTCAAAAAAAAAATGTGTTTTAGATTCTTGGGTTTTTTGGATTATTCACATAACCCCAAAGTTGAAGAGTTGAAATTGATTAGATTAATTTTTATGTATTGCGAGATTGATTTTTAGGCATTACGTGACTTAATCATTGCGTGATAGATTTTTAGACACTATGTGATTGGTTTTAGACATTGCGTGACTGATTTTTAAACAATGCCTAAATCACGCAATACCTTACTAACCAGTCACGCAATGTCATATCAACCAGTCACGCAATACTTAAAAATTAATCACACAATATTTAAAAACTAGTCACACAATATCCAAAATCCGATTACGCAATGTTTAAAAACTATTAAAACTACTTAATTCTATTTAACAAGATCAACAATTTCAAACGATACACCATATTTCATTTAACAACAAAATTAACAAATATAAAAAATGCTCAAAATGTTCAAAAAAAAATTTTCATATATCAAAAATCACTTCAAAATACTTAAAAATGCTTAAAACGTTCAAAAATTTTCTTCGTATATTAAAAATTACTTCAAAATACTCAAAATGCTTAAACATTTTCTTTTTAGTAAAAAATACTCTAAAGATGAATAATTTAGTAAGTAAAACTCAAAAAATATGAGTTGATTTGAGCCGCAAACTTAAACATACTTGACCCGTTAATAGGTTTTGGATTAAGGAAAAAAAGTCAAAAAAATGAATCGGTTTTATTAAGAGCAATTTTGTTCAAATTATACTTCTCTTAATTGAAAATAATTAAAATTATAAAAAAAATTATTTTAAAAAACACTTTATACATGGGATCTATTTATAAAAAGAACTCAAACCAATTTTTCCTCAAAGAACTCCGTTGCATAGATATAAGCCTTGAATGTTCATCAGTAGTCATTTATAATACATCTACATTATATAAATATTCCACCTACTCAGTAAATCAGGCGGTCCAAAACATTCTACATAATTACCCTCAAGATTCCCAAAATAAAGGAAGTATCATATTTTGGGCTACGTACCTGAACAAGCAAAACCAGCTCTTTCATCTGAAATGTGGCAGAAGCATACATCAACTCCAAAGCATAAGTAATCAGAGGACCACAGGCATCATGGGCACAAGCATCGTCCATACAGGTTGAGATTTCCCTAGGTGACGGCTTAACCTTTCCAGTATATAAATAGTTCAAGAAAACTTTGAAGGCTTCATACCCCACCCGACCATGAGGCACTAGCTGTGACAACAGATACTGTGGTTTGCCTTCCTTACTCATGGAATTGTCATCCCTCCCTTTCCTGAAAAGCTCATGGAAGTACTGGCTCCGCCCAGCCAGTATGCACCTATTCACCCCCACAGCGATGTTGCCGTCCACGACTATCTCAGCATCGCTGTAGTCATATTCCTGATCGACCAACAACTTTTCAAGACTGCAGCTGAGCCTCTTCAGGCTCAGAATTTCAAGATTGGCCCCAGGGTCTTCCGTACTTGTGGCAGCTTCTATAAGGTGACCACCAGACCCATCCGATAAGTAAGAGGATGAGGCAAAGCTTAATGGTGATGAAATTTCATTCCCATATTCCATGTTTGTGAATCTAAGGGATCCTAATTCAGGTTAACAAGCTTTTCAAACCATCAAAGAAAATCAAACTTTCAAGGAGCTTTATCAAAAGCTCTAACACAACTGAAGATTAGAGATACCCCATACTACTTGAGAAGAAAGAAGAAACTGTTGATAGATGAAGACAGTGGATAGTACACAAGAGGAGCCAGCCTTCTTGAAACAGAGAATTATTGTTAATAAGGTTATATTACCAAAAAGGAAGTTAAGAACTGGTAAGAAACAAGTAACCAAAGAAAATTTTGAAGATTTTATGAATTACCCATTTGATAAAAAGACCCCAGAATCTCCAAAACCATGAAACAACAGTGTGAAAGATTAAGAACAACCCCTGCTCAAAAAATAAGCTGAACAAGCCAAATTCTGAAAGAAAAAAAACCAAAGGCAAGAAGGAAAGCAAGCAAAAGGGTTGGTTGTAGAAAACAGGATATGACTTTACTTGAAAATCACTCAAGCAAGTAGCTGCAAATGGATCTGCTGTGGAAACCTGCCATAGGCTTTAAATAAACCGTACACAGTTGACTTAAAAGTAAGAAGTCTTCCATGCTAAACACTGAAAATATCCAAAAAGCAAAATTGGACAAAAGAAAACGGAGAGATCGTAGGGACACTCGGGGGAAGATTGGTGGTTTCTCCCAAGAATTTGCCAACAGAAGCTTGTTGTGTTTGTGGATTGTAATGAATCTAACTGTTAAAGCCTTTAGAATTCTAAAATTAATAAAGAATAAAATTAGCAGCATACACTTGTTATAAAGTTTTGCCCAAGGCTGGAAAGATGGATATATTCTGTCCCAACCAAAGATTTGATTGAGATAAGAAAGAGAAAAAGGGTAGTCGTACGCTTCTAGAAGTGTTATTTCACGATCAAAATATCACTGCCCTGTTTTCTACACTCCTTTCTTTACTTCTTGTCTAATTTTTCGAAAATATAGACATAACACGTTACATTTATTTTGTTATTAAAATAATCAAAAATAGATATTATATTTTTTAAAAAAAATTAAATAAATTTTAACTTTTTTATTATATTAATTAAAATTTTTATATTTTTATCTTTGATTAAATAGATTCTTATTATTAATAATAAATTAATTATCATTAGTTAAAATATCACTTATCATTTTATATAATAAAAACATCATGAGTCAAATATATCGATATATCTTAAATAGAATGCTTGCTACCTTAAAAATATTAGTACATTAGCAACTGTAACGATGCACTTCAACAAAATGGCCAAACCCTTGTAAGGAAGTTCAAAAGTATCAATACATAGAAAAAAGCATCGATACATTATAGTAGGAATTCAAAAATAAAAGAAGCAATGTATCGATACAACAAGACCGTTAGAGTCTTGAATGAAGAGAAGAACGATTATTTTTACATTTAATGAATCCTCAACTACCTTTAAAGCTTCAGTAACTATAAATACAAGTTTTTACAACATTTATGGAAGTTGAAAGACTTTGAAACACAACTCCAAGAGAAGATTTTAGCTCAAATCATTAAACACTCTTTTTATTCTTCTTCTTACATTTAAGTTTTCAATTGTATCATCTGAAGTGCCTTTATTACTTATTTCCTTTCTCATCAAACATTGTACTCAATTTGCTATTTAGCTTTTGAAAGACATCCCAACCACACTTTCATTTCTTGTTTTATTAACTTGAGTAGTTATACCTTAACAAATTAAAAAAGTAAAAATTGAATAGTTATACCTTAATCAAAATAAAAGGTGAAGTGGTTGTGCTTTGACCATAAAAGACATTATATTAAAAAGTCATGCTTAATCCATAAAAGACATTGTATTAAACTCTATTTCAACAGTGGATCTTAAATTCCTTAATGACTCTAAGGGAGAGGACGTAGGTAAGGAGATTGAATCTTTATAAAATTATTGTGTTGGTTTACCTTCCCTTCTTATTCTTTAATTTTATTTGTGTTTTCAGTCTTTCTCAATTTATAGAAAATCAATTGTCTTGCTTATTTTCAAATTAGTGATGTGAATCAAGGGAATTCCATTTTCTCAAAATTAAAAAAAAAAGATCATCAAAATTTCAAAATTACAAAAATAAACCAATTCACCCTTTCTTTGAATTAATCACATTGAACTTATTACACTAACACAATACAAGATATTGTGACTATCAATGTACAGTTGGTCATTCACTTGCAAATGTAAAGATCTGTGCAAAGCATGTCCAAATAGACCAAATAATTGCATAAAAAGCCATTTTTCAAATTCTACAAACACCCGACCCAAACGTACATTCATTGCAAGCCTCAAAAAAAGTTTTCAATTTATTCGGATAGATCCATTCATGACATTAGCCCATTCAAACTTTCCAAGCTTCACCACATTCAACAAATAAATGACTACAAGCCTCTTTTTCCACATTACAAACCAAAAGGTTATTCGGAAGAACGCCTCTTTTGGTAAGCTCCTCTTTGACTGCTGCATGAAGCAACTGAAATTCCTTTAAAATCATGCTCATCTATTCCCATTGGTCATTTTTCTAATCAAGAAGACTTCTTCTCAATCCAATGTCCCATGTCCAGCATTCCTGTTTTCACTCAGGGCTGTCGTTCTTATTCATGACCACTTCTCTCCGTAAGCTATCCCTTGCCCCTCCGTTCTTTGTAGAAGGAATCAAGTCTCTTATTTCAAAATTGCCATTTTAAGGTTTTCTTATTATAAGTAATAATTAGATTTATCCAATTTGTAAATAAAAATTTTAACTACATTAGTTACTTTTATTAAAAATATTTTTCTTAATTCTAATTGTATAGGCTAATTTATAAATTTATATTACAAAATTTGAATTATTTGTACTTTGATTTTATATTTAAAAATTATTTGTGTTTATATATAATTACAATTATAAATAAATAAATAAATATTTATATACGTAAAAATAATTACTTTATTAATAAATTACCTCATATATAAAATTTGTGCTACTTAAAATATAGACATTCCATTTATAAATTTAAAAAAATTTTAAAAAAAAAAGGCGCAACATTTTCTTGGTAATATCACAGTCTAAATATTTGGCCTTTTCCATGCTCTTGTGTACAAAACAAAAAAAAAAAGGTAATTACTAGTTTTAAGAACTACGTGGGATACATGTTGGGAAGCTGCCACAACAAGAAGCAATGAAGTCCACGGCACTTTGAACCAACTCCTCCACCACAACATTGGGCGCCGTCGTGTCAAACACCATCTTGGGCACATCCCCAACATCATACTCCGTGCATCCGCTATACCCTTGCACCAACTTCTCAAGCTCCTCCCAACTGGGTGGCTTGTGCCAATTCTTGTCCCTCCCTTCCAGCCTCTCCCGCCACTTGGCCTCGTCCAACGGCTTACACTCCAATATCACGAGGCGGGCTCCAGCCGAGGCTGCCAAGCTCAACAAACGGTCGAGATGGGTTCTACGAGAGAGAGGAGAGTCGACGATGAGGCTGAGGCCGAGGCGGAGCTGGGTGGAGGCAACTCGCCAGATAGCTTCATAGGAGAGGTCGTTGAGGAGGGAAGAAGATTGTTGCTGGAGATGAAAAGTGGAGTCGCGGATGTCGTCTTTGTCGATGAGAGGGATATGGAGGGTTGAGGCTAAGGCGTGGGCTAAAGTGGATTTCCCAGTGCCAGGATGACCTTTCATTGCTATTATCAATGGCTTCCTTTCCTCTCGTAATTCTTTGGCCATCTTCTCTGTGCACGGGATAATAATGTCGAACAAATATAATCTCGAAGATAAGGCTTCAGTGTAGAACAAATACAAAGAATTGATAACCAATCATAAATATGAAAAATAGCAAACTCCTAAAGTAGTGGTTCATAGTTAATATCCAAAACACTAGTATTTGTATGTATGTGAAAGTTATTTAATCCTCAAGGGCTCCAAATGAACAAATCCAAAATCCAAGGTCACCCCCAACCCCCAAAATTTTCAACCACCGTTGTATAAAACATGTGTGTGTGTGTGTGTATCATTAGAATAAATAACCTGCACGCAATGGTACAACAAAATAGGATTTGTGGTGGACATCAGTTTAGTCAAGGAAGATTGGAGACTAAAAAGGATAATGATTGAATTGATGCATGTGGCTGCTCAAGCAACAGGAGACTGGGAAAACAAGCATAAGAGAAGGTCCAGAAGATGGGTACCAAAACCCTTTTTAATCTGAAGCCGTATGAATAATGCATAAAAGAATGATTAATGGTGAACTTTCCAATTAATTTTGCTGGAAAAGTTAATTGGAACAAAATATTAATCATGCAGAAAACTTGTCTCACATGTAAAATGGCTATTTGGATGCCATTGGTTAGTAGTAATACTTTAAGTCCATGTAACTATCGACTCTATATGTTAGCATGTAGTTCGGAAAACGATTCTCAAGCAAAGATCACTGGATGGTTCCACAGAATGCACAACCTTCAAAACTATAGGGCATAGTCTGCACACACCTACACCACTATCTACCTCCTACTCTGATGTGTGCCCTTTAGGACGATCAGCTTCATCGCTATTAACCTTCTTGTTTACAACATAGCATTTTACCACCATCACTGTTTTGACTTCTTCCCACTCCCACGTCGTCGCCGCTTGCAAGACCCTTCCCTGGGACCCTGACCCTGTAATTTAGACATGCCTGAACCAGAAGCAACTGAAATAGGACCTTGGGATGAAGCCTGCCGTAGGCTCGTCCCAACGGACATTACTGGTGCCTGTTCGTTGCAGCTTGAGGCCTCAGTTCCATCTCTTACAGCCTCATATGCATGGACTTCAGCTTTCCAGTAACTTGATGACCTGTCAACTGGTAACCTATTTGTATTTGGACCTGAACCTCTCCTCCCTGTTAAGGGTTTGTCAATCTCAGTAGCACGTACCTTCAAAGTCAGTGAATCCACAGATTCTGCTCGGGTTGAGATACCTGATAGCCCATCATAAGACAGAATGCAGGCTATTGCATATATAGAAGCCCCAAGAACAGGAGTAAGAACTTGGCGTGGATGCAAAACCTGGAAAAAGTCAATAAAAATTTAAGAACAGGTAGAAATAAAACATTACAAGGCTGCACAAGGTAAATATGTGTTTTAATATTAATCACAAGAAAGGGAAGGTGAGCAAGGTGCATTTTAGATATTATGTGCATAAAACACCGGAAATACCTACTTTGGATAAGATTGCTGCAGATAATCGCTCTCTCAAGCAGTAGATTTGAGCAACATCAAGCGCTGTTGATCTGAATGAAAGCCACCGATCAACAACCACCATAACAGAATTATCAGGAGAGGACATGACCTTTTCATTTCCACCTGACTTACTAACCATCAAAATTTCATCTCCATCAGTGTCACATTCATCAGCATCATCACTTCCATCGTCGTCGTCACCATCATCATCATCATCATCATCTTCGTTGTCATCATTCCCTTTTGCAGGAGCCACTGCGATCTCTGTTGCAAGCAGTAACAATGGAAGTGGCCCAATGACTGTACAGTTCCTTATATGCATACCCCCATCTCCACGGGTTATTTCATCATACATTATCAAAGGGCAATCATTGGATTGCTTAAGTGATAACTTAGAATTAATTGAGTGAGTGTGTAACCGAACTTTACTGCCACCAGCAGTCTCTACAACAAATCGTTTACCCTGTCTTAAAGGGAGCAACCTCCCCACCATTGGATAAAAACCAGCCACAAGGACTGCATGAAGTATCCCAGGATCATGTGCATTCAGACTACAACTTGAGACATCATCTGGAATAAACCCAAACCGCATCAGTTCAGCCTGAAGCTGCTTCCGCATGCCAAACAGCATATTCATGGTGCTTGATGAGATGAAGTATTTCGAACAAAAACGTCCTTCTTGACCCCTTTCTTTGGCATGCTTCCAGCACTCAAAAGCAGCTATGACTGCCAGCTGATCACTTTGCCCACCATACAATGATGCAAGCTCTTCCCTAGCAGCGGCAGCCTTCTTCTTATCGTTAGGAAACATGGGAAGTACAAATGGATCCCTGAATTCCGAGGTACATGCTAGGGTTAAAGCCGGATCAAGGCAGTTCATTAATATGGCAAAGAAAAGCATCTTGCTTGTCAATGGATGAACAGGAAGATAACCAAGCTTCTCTCCAAGTTCAGTCAGCTCCTCATCATGTGAGAAAGCCCCAATATCTTGAAGAACACTAACTGCATTACGTATAGCTTCAGAAACAGGAGGATCCAATGTCTTTTGCAAGAAATTCTCTACTTTGCAATTTGGGTCAAGCAACTTCACCTGCCAATGGGAACAAAATCATGCAACAAACTGTTACATTTACCCTAAACCTACTTACCTTCCTTTCCCACACCCTCTTTCTTTTTTGTTCAAAATAAGTGAAAAAGCAAAACAGATTACCTGTAAACAAAGCTCCTCAATTGGCATTCTCTTAATTTCTGGAACTTGAAAGTCTGGCATAGAAGCTGATCGAAGCTTTGAATAAAGATGATAACAAGTTCCAGGCTGACATCGGCCTGCACGCCCCTCTCGCTGCTTGGCATTTGCTTTGGAGACCCAAGAAGACTGAAGAGTTGATACATTATTATAAGGATCATAGCTTTTCTCTTTCATTCGACCACTATCTATAACATAGACAACGTCATCGATCGTGATGGAACTTTCAGCAATATTGGTTGAAAGGATAATTTTGCGGCAACCAAAAGGTGGACGTTTAAAAACCTTCTTTTGCTCTGCAGATGGAACCATTGAGTGCAGAGATATTATAATAAATCTGGAAGAATCTTTGAAAAAGGGGTTGGCAAGTAATTTCTCTCGGGTCCTATTTATATCCTCCCACCCAGGAAGGAAAACAAGGATAGCTCCTTCGTTTGAATCGATGCATATCTTCCTTAATAACTGCTCAATAAGAACAACATCAATAATTTCTGGATCAACAGCCTCTATATACTTATCCAGTAACTGTTGTTGTTCCCCAGAATTGGAAAGGAGACTTTGCATATGTTTTTTTATTATTTCAGTAGCTTCCTGCTGGTTTTCCTGCTCCGCCCACTCCAAAGCTCTTTTCCCATCCTTGGACCTTAGATGGCAGTTCACACCAAATGAGAGGAGCATGCAAACATCCGCCACCCTACCCTTTCCAGCAAACACCATTAAAGGTGTTAGTCCAGTCAAAGAATGCTGATAATTATGAACCTGTGACCCTCCTTCAACAGAAACCAACTCGAGAAGGGGATCAAACTCATCAGTTGAACAAGCCAAATTAATAGCTTCATCTAATGCAATCTTATCTTCTTCTGTTAATTCTGGGTCTTCATTTGGGACACTTGCACTTGCTGAAATAAGATGATTATTGTCTGCAGATTTCAAAATGGAAAGCACATCCTCCAAATAGAAAGCTTTTACCTGCATTAAGAATAGCCAGAAAATTATGATGTGATCCAAACTAAATAAAATGGCAGACAATTGGTAATAGAATTTTACAGGATATGTAAACCCAGGGACACGGATAATTGGGCAACCACCAAAATACTGCGAAAAGCGCTCAGCATCAAGAGTAGCACTCATTAATACCTATTGGATTATAAAACAAAAAGGAAAAAGCAATTAATTTGCAATCAAAATTTTCAATGATGACCATGAATATTTATTAACTAGAAAATTGGAGCAATCATCCTCCAAAAAGATAAAATATAACATATGAGGGCTAGAACTAACCAGCCGTAGGTGAGGATATGAAGGAAGTATGTCCCTGCATATTGACATAAAGAAACATTAAAATGTCAAACATGCAATTACACTAGTATCTGCCGTCTTTCAAAACAACATGCCAATACAATTAACCAGTAGCACTTGTCTAGGGAAAAATTAATTGACAAGATCATAAGATATATTGCTAAGGTTGCACCTACATTTTTCATAGCTGTTGTGGCTAGATACAAGAAGCTAAGAGACTAGTGGTGAGGCCCAGCGAGAGAATGGATACAACTGCCATGCCATTAGGCTTGACAATTTTGGACACGACATGATAACATGACACGAGAAAATACGGAGTTAAACAGGTTTAAGTTTAGCCTTATTGTGCTTCGTGTCTTAACCATGTTAAGACATGGTTAACACATTTAATTAATTATATTAATCGTGTTATTATGTTTAAACATGTATAAGTGACAATTTTAATGTCAAAGATGGATGTTATTAGTATGATAATGAATTTTATGTATGTTATTTATATTAAATTTTATTATATTTGATGTTATCATTATTTTGTTATAATTGTTTTTATAATTATTGATTCCAAATTTGAATAAGAAAATTATATTTAATTGTAAACACTTTAAGTTAATCATGTTAAGCGTGTTAGTCGTGTTAGGATAAATTGTTAATTGTTTAATCGTGTTTATTAATCATGTCGTGTTGTATAAAAAACTTGACACATTTAATAAACGTGTCAGTCATATCATGTTACAGAATTATTAAACATATCCTTCTATATGTTTCAGATGCTAACACAAATAATCATTTGTATCATGCTCCTGTTTAGCCTTATCGTGTTTCGTGTCTCAATCATATCGACACGATTAAGACACGAAGAAAGTATTGCCTGGTCTACATGCCATATTTATCATACCTAATTACTTAAGAAAAAAAAAAAAAACACTGCTCGAATCATGGATCCTTAACAATTTCAACCTTAACTAAAGACGCATATTACAAAAAGCTTGATGCTAGTTAAAGCAAGCAAAGAAAGTGAAATTTTAAATCACAGAACAAGTACCTGATAATTGCCAGCATGAAATCACAGAAGCGGTCCCTTTCATGAATTTCATCCTAGAAAATTCAGAAAATTAGTAACTACAATTGCAAGCCATCATAACCCAAACAAAAAGGTGCATGCACATATGAGAACCATAAAGAAAAATATATGGCTTTGACAATAAAATAAAGATGATCAAAAACACTTTTGTTTCAAAGGAAAGACAAGCACTAGACTGAGTTAGTTGAGATCCCCATTACCCCATCTACACCAGATAAACATTTTCTGAAATTTTTGGAATGAACCAATCCTAGAAAAAGGAACTAATTGCCAAGTCTAATACATCTTTCTTGCATGGAAGGGCCACTATATTATCCCCCTAATGTTAAAATTTTTTGGTATTGTTGACATAGTAATCAGTTTTCCTATCATTCATCCTAGCTTGACAGTTGAGGAAATAGAGAACATTTTCCAGTCCTCCAGCTCCAGGACAAACACTAATCTTTTCTTTTTCTTTTGGGCACCCCCTAGGGGAGATAAAAATATAAGGTTGAGAGTTGAGACCCAAAAGAAAAGGAAAAATAGCAAGAACAACCAATATGGTGCTATAAAATTCAAAAGAGTAGATAAAAGGTGTAAAGAAAGAGTACACAAGCCAGCAAAGACACAAAATAAGGTTTTATCTCTAAATTTAACATCAGGGAGAGAACAAAATGAGAAACGACACTATGCCTCTGCATTGGACTAAAGGCAACAGCTGAGAGAAGCTAGTGCAGGCCCAGAAAATTTCAACAGGAAAGGACAGTAGTGCTTAGCATTGGATCAAAACTTTGTTGAGTGGAGGAACTAGGTAGACTTCTTAAAGAATGTTTAATTTCAGTTTTCTAGAACTATACATACTTCTTGTAGTATTAATAGAAGGGAATTTTTGTCCACAGAAAGACTTAAATTTGAAACCTGCCTCCCTTTTTCTTGTCTTTCTTCAGATTCCCATGCACATGCAATTGAACCACACACTTCAAATGGACAAACCACTAAGAGCCCATTCCATTCATTTTCAACATAGCCTTTTACACAATAACCCTTAGCTTTTTATTGACGAACCATAGTACTGTTAAATACTCCACAAGGCACACAATAGATTTCCTTCTCAAATAGAGTGGGAAACAAAAGTCAGATTTAGTGAAACTACTGGCATTTTTATAAATAAACCCAAGACTTTTCCAGGAATTTAGCAGGGGCAGTTGGCCCCACTATCCTATGTCCCTATCCTAATATAAGTCTGTCTCTAGTGAAGGACGCTGGCAATACAACTTTAAAACTGTTAATACTAATTTGACAAGAGGTAATAAACCCGAGCATGTAAAGAATAGGTTACCAAAGACTCCTGAGTTTATGTTCAAATATATTTTTCAGCCCCGTTCACATTAAAAGAATCCCCCACAATTTTGCTAAAATTTAACTTAAATTACCCAGAGCATGTAAAGAATAGGTTACCAAGACTCCTGAGTTTATTTTGAAATATAGTTTTCTGCCCAGATCATATAAAAAGATTCCCCCACAATTTTGCTAATATTTTCCAACTTCAAAAAGGCCAGTTAGTTAGCAAGTCTTTGTAATCAACTGAAATAATCAGATCTGAGAAAATTTACAAGCAAAACAAGAACAAGTTAAATACCATAATAATGTGAGTCATGTCAGAAATGTCTTCTCTCTTCGACCTACTGCTCGAAACCAGCACCCTCAATAATACCCCATTCGTGCAGAAGACAATCGATGAGTGCCGACCACCTTTACTTTCCAAGCGAATCTTCATAAAAACTCATAACAATTAGCAACGTGTTATAAAATTTAAATTTTGTACCATACAAAGCCAAGAAAAATCTATGACTCATTGTCAGATTAGCTAAATGCAGCATTTCCACCTAACCAAGTGATTGTCCAAGATATTTGACAAAACTACAGCAAACAATAACTGATGGATAAATTCAAAAACAGGATAAAAGCAAGGAGCCAGAACAAGAGAATAATATATTATAAATCACTAACATTTAATTTGGTTCCAATTCCTTAAGTTCTTAAAGAACAACTCCAAAGTTTGAACAAATGGTTCAATCCTTTCTGCTAAGAGTACCTTTGCACCTCTGATTTTACCATTTTCATGTAGTTAAAAGGCAGAGAGAAGCAAGCAGTAATTTCTGCCATAATTTTAACAAGTATGATTTACATTATGCTTGCATATTCAAAAAGGTTTAGTAACAGTACCTTGTATCCAACATCATTCCCAACATTTTCTCCTCTTTCATTAGAGATTCTCTCAGACACTAGATAAAGAAAACATCAAAAATATAAAAGCTTGCACACCATAAAAGCAGAAGATTAAAGGAAGCAAAATAAATCAGGAAAAAAGGTAAAACAAGGAAATTACAGGTCAAAGATATCTGCACCTGATGTAGCTGATATACGCCGAGGCTGAGTACACACTACTTTACAAGCCTCGCCTTTTCCCCACATATAGTCCAATAGATATTGCGGGACCTGGACCACAGGTACTGAAAATATAAGTCAAACCCAAAAACAAAAGAATCTGACATTATGTACTTGATGGATAAGTGGACTAAGTTGCTCAGACTTAGTTCAGGTGTCAGGTGCAGGTATTTGTCTAGACGTCTGGCTCATCAATGGCCTCGAACATAAGACACAAGGATACAACATAAAACACAAGGATACAACATAAAACAATCCAAATGAAGGATACAGTTGCAGGGACTCAATTATTCTTAAGTATAATATACACATTTTGTTAAATGAATTATTTGTTTGATTGTAAGAGTTGATTTCAATTAACATGATGATTGTAAGTGATGGTAAATATTGATCTGTTTTCATGCGTATGCTTAAAATCAGCTTAATTTGTAGGGGAAGTCCAAAATTCCATGGTTGTGCATATCGTTAATATAAAGTCATCTAATTTCTGTTCTCCTCTTCCCTCATAACACAGCAAAATGGGTCTTTCCTTCTACATCTATGCAGCAAAGACGAGGCCATTGATCAGCCACATTCATCCTTCTTTATTTCCTCTCTGTTTCACTTTCTCTTTTCTTGTTCTTTACTCATTGATTCGTTTTCTCTCTCCATAATCTTCCCGATATTTTCTCACCTTTCTCTCCTTACCTGAGATGGTAGCACCAATCTAGAGATCTCTTGCTGGCAGTGGGTTCTGGTCATGCGATGAAGACAAGTCTGAAAGTTTTTTGCTGTGTCAGACACAAATCCCGGATCATGTCCAGAATTGTGATGTCAACACCAATACTTCTCAATTTTTGACAAGTTCGAGCAACATAGGTAGTGGACGCTCATTGTGAAAACCCAGAATTACAATCCTAATATTCCAAAAAGTTCATGATTTAATACTATGCTACTCCTTCGAAAGCAGTGTAGTAGTTTAGCATAAACATCCTACGACTCCTTTCCTCATATCAGACAAAATCTCAAAAACTCAAAAGTAGCAACTGAGACGTTTGTGACCTACTCTAATTTCACGATAGAAATCAAGCTTTGCAAGAGTATGACTAATGCTATGAGTTTGCAAGCTGATACAGAAAATCAAAGAATAGGCCAGTAAGAAAAACTTCACATGCAAGTCACAGGTCTAAGCACCATCTGAGAAACCTCAGCAGGAAAACCAACATTATCCAAGCTGAGAAAAGGTTAGCTTGCTGAAAAGATCACACACTTTGGCTTCCAAATTTCTATCACTCTAAATCCTTTATTAGTTTACCTCACAGTCACAGGTAGAAAAAATGGCATTCTCACACAGCTTCTTATTCCCAATACTAATGTAGCATTTTGGTGCAGGATCCAAAGGCCCACCCAAGGCCAGAAGTCCTTCCTACTAGTTCTGATGCTTTTCGCTGAGCTACTCAAATGTGCTTTCAATAAAGCCTGTCCCACTAGAATACCATCCAAGAGAAACTAAAATAATTAGTTTTTATTTCTATAGTTGTAAAGCAAGTAAATTTTAAGCAATAAAAACGAATAATGTAATTTTGGGCCGTATGTTTAGCTTCTAGTGCCTGCTTTGTTCCTACTTTACTGCTCTTATTACCAAGCTAGGGAACCCTTCCAGTGATGAAAATGGAGAAGCTCTGGTACTCTACCCACACCTAAAAATCTAACTTCTGATCTTTTTTTAAAACACAGATTTATCTTTGCTTAAAATCCATGGTTGAGAGTTTCATCATGTTGGCTATCAATAAAAACCGTTAAATAGGACTCATTTCACTCGCTTATATGCTGCTAATATAGTTGAAGGAGAATTGCAGCTGTCAAAAGCAGTCATAACATATGAAATTAGTAAAGCATAGTAATTGGTTAACCACAGGTGCAAGTTACAACAGAATTGGGCGCTGTTGCAGAGTGATTAACCAAACATGGGACAGGAACAAAGACGGTGAAAATTACTAATTACCTTTTCAATTTGTGAGTAGTAATATGCCCATATTTTAAGTAATGTATGCTATAATGATCAAGTAATGACAGATCTGACAATAAATTTGGTAAACTGAACTGATCATTGGACCAGCCAAATATTAGATCCCATAAGTGATCCAGTTTTTTGGAAGCTTCTTAAGATTTAATTTGTAGACAAAGTGAAAAGTTCTACTAAATATGAAGTCACATTCCTCTTTCCTTTCCTCTATTTAGGATAAAGAATAGATTCCTAAATAAAACGAAAAGGAGGGTGATGAATGGCCAGATAAAGGAAAAAGTAAAACCAAAAAAAAAAAAAAAGAACAACGGTTATAAATAATAGTCAACATGAGATGCCCAAAAGCCAATAAGTTAAAATAACTCCTGTGCGCCCCAGGAAACAAAAAACCTCCACCATACTGTCTTAATTCTCACCAGATGAATCCAAAAAAGTAATATAGAACCACACAAAAAAAAAAGGTGAAAGATAGTCAACTGATGCTTTGAAATTCTTATATACTTAAATTATCACAAATAAAAGTGCAAAAAGGACCTATTTTCAATGTGAGGATACCAACTTGCTACAAGTGACAGATCCCTCGAATGGAATCATTGATGTATGTCTATTATTCAAAGCTTTAAGAGACAATTACTTCAAAATGTCTCAGTCAAAAAAACAAGGGGGCGAGAATTAGAGAATAAAGAGAAGAAAGGCAGATAGGATGGCATAGTACCACAGTATAATTTGAATCATATAATATTTAACTTTGAGGTAGTTAGTACTTCTATAAAAGGAACTGGTTATTGATGTTATTTTCTTTAAGAGAATAAGCATCATACCTTACTTCTGGCTTTATTTAATTGTATAGATTTATAATATATAAATAAGTTTTTTAAAATATTGTATATGCTTTCTTTTAGACTTATATAGTAAGCTTTAGTCTATTATCTTTAAGCAAAATTTCATTCATATTGATATTCATGAACTCTATTGTCATTTGATTGATTGTCCTCATAGAGAAAATGCTTAGAGTTTGATGCTCAACTCCCAAACAAGGCATAGACAAAAAGCTTAGAGTTTGACACTCAACTCTAAAACAAGGCATCATTATAAGCATTACCATGTGAACAATGGTAGACAAATAAAGAAAAGCCTTCACTAATCCCTGCTCCCAACTTTTTACCAATAATCCTAGAAGTAACATAACACAAAATGTATTAAATTAGCATCCACAACCTAGATAGTAAGTTAAAATAAGCTGTTCACAGAAATATGTTCACTCTATTTCTTTTTTCTTTTTTCTGCATTCTGGTAATCTGTTCAACCTAGTACTTCAAAATATAATTTCGCAATGAAGTGTCTTAACTCCATATGAAATATCAAGCTAAGTCTAAATGCCTTTCCCACTTATAACCAGCAAGAATTTCAGGTTCATCAATTGTATTATATCATTTCTTAAAGCAACCTCTGAAGTTAGGCAACAAAGAAAAACATCCACTTCAGTTTGCAGCAATAACAACCCAACTATTGTAGCATAGAAGATTAGAAAGTTTTGAAAAAGGATAGTTTCAGCTGTGTCTAGAACTCTATTAAAACCTCATCATTCCAATTTTACAACTAGTTAAATATAGAAGATTCAATAGGATTTAAGTAGAATTAAATATTTCATTATTCATCATGTGGAATACATTGCTATTCTGTCTGTGCAGACTGATCAAAAAGAACAAAAGACAGAAAGGAGTATTTTAAAACAGATAATTGAACACATTATATTATATGTACCATAAAGAAGACAGAGCAAAGAATTGGTTACCTGTGTGGTCTTTCCACATCCAGTCTCACCAGAAATGAGGACAACCTACATTGGAATTTAGAAGAAACTATAAGTATAACAATATGACATTCCAATCATCCAGCTCTAGTTGGAAAATATGATTTCTTATTGGGAAAATAACAATTCACATGCATTGAGACAAAGTAGAAATTAATCGGAGAAATACTAAAAGGAAAAACTTTGTACTACTACTACATTCTGAAATCTGCGTACCAAGGAGATATATCTTAAAAACAAATACATAAAAGGAAAAAAAGTGACCTGGTGAGATTCAACTGTGGACGTAATCACATCCCTAAATGAAGCAATTGGAAGCTTCGACCTCTCTTCATTAATCTGCATGCATGATGCCAGAAAACTTTTACTCACAAGTCACCAAGTAATTTACAGAAACTACAAAATCTTCCCAGTAAAAAGTAAACAGCACACAGCCAAATTTTCTGAGTCAGCTTGTAAGGAAGAACCTGTCTCAAATTAGGATCCTTCTCTATCCTAGATGCAAGCGTTTTAACCTTCTCTGCAATCTCTGTGTCACTCATCAATGGCTTGGAGAAAATATCATCTTTCTTCTTTCGTACTTTAGCAGTTTTTCCACTATATTTTTCAACTAATTTCTCTCCAAGCTCTCCATCCTCAGGTGGATGATGTGTAAATAAGTCCTGCAAAACCACTTGTGCCCCCTCTGAAAATGTCATATTCGTGAGACTCTCCCTCCCTTTCATATTGTCAACTTTCCCTCTAATTTTGTAGATAGATATACGTCTCTGGCTCCCACGCCTGAAAAAAAAAATATTCAGACTCTTACAAACCCATATTGGAAAATTAAATTACTAAACCACATTCAAGACCAAAAAGCAGCAAGGTTTCATTCCACACAAAGCAGGAATAGATAAAACTAGTAACATTGTTAACTGTAATGTTAGCAAAATTAGTCATAGATGAAACTAGCAATGAACACTTACCCAGAACTTTTGGATTTCATACCCATTTTCTTGCATGCTCTGTGCACAAGTGCCCGTTCTTTGTTTGAAAGGGTGGAATCAAAGGTATACACTACATAAAAGCATCCAAAAATTGCTAAATTAATGAAAAATATTAACCCCAAAAAGATACTACAAGCTATGCAACTTTACAAGGAACGTTTAATACATAAGAAGCAAATAGCATTCTCCAATATCTTTCTATCCATTCAACATTTAGGAGTACTAATCACCTAAATAATCATTAAAAAAAGGCAAACCATTGGGTTCAATATAAAGATCCTTACAAGCAAACAAGACATAAGTTTCTTCAATTCTTGGCATTCAGACACCAAAATTTAGGTCACTAGCATTAATTTCCAACATTTCCAAACCCTAAAAATCTTCCATCTCTTCAATTGCCACAAATACTGGCATACATTCATTTCATAAGCAGCTAACAAAGTGTAGTAATTTTGAAGAACGCATTCCAAAGATATTATTAATCGATCTTATACCTTAAAAATAACCAAAAAGAATTCAAAAACCATAGCCTTAAGACACTCAATACAAAACAAAAAAAAAAAAAGCTATAGAGTCTCAGTCTTTCTAATGCACTTTATCTCCAAAAATCGTAATATGAGAGAGAGTCCAAACAAAACCTTCATCTTTTGATTCGCGAAACTTCTCAAGTGTTTGGGCCAATTGGATCCTCCTGGCTTCAGCGACGCTTTTCTTCTTTCCCATCTTTCGCCGTCTTTGTTTCTCTTTTTCTTTTCCTCTTTTTATTTAGTTAATCACGAAAAACAGATGCAGAGAGCAAAGAGAAACCAGAAGAAGAAGAAAGAAAGGGAGTGAACCTCTTGCAAGCAGAGGCGGTTTCTTTTAAAGAGTTTTTGCTCTTTATGCCCTAGCAAACGAATATGCCTTCCCGGTTCCCACTCCCTTGCCCTTTTAAACATGCCCTAAATCTTGAAACTATTTTATTTATTTAAATAATAAATATGACATCACATTTAAAATTATTATTTTCATTGTCAATTCTTTCAATTTTTTCCTTTTTTTGTTCTTCCTTTTCTACCTTTCTTCCCCTTCTTTTTCTCCAATTTCTACCTCTTCATTTAAGACCACTTCTTTCTACAAACCAATTGAGATAGATTTTGCATTTTAAGCATTTACACTTAATAAAAAATATTCTTTTATTTTCGTACCACTTGTGAATGCTGGTTACATGAAATAAATAAGTTTATGAAATATCATATGCTTTGTAAAAGAAATTATAAAAATTTATTATTATATCATTTTTATTGTATTAAAACGTTATTCTTAAATTGTTTCTAATTAATATTTTATTATAAAAAATGAATATAGATAAGTATAGAGACCAGCACATGGTTATATTTTTCACTTACAAAGTGCATAATCGATCTCATAAGTTGAAATATAAAAATACATGTACTGGTTATAAAAACAACTTTAGTTATTTTATACATGTAAAAGTAGGTTAAAACATTTTTGAACAAAAATTTTCCTAACCATTTTGTAAAATAACTATTTTAAATAATGAAAAATTATAAATTATCAATATTATTAATATTTTAATTATAAATTATTAAAATTTATTAAAATTTATAATTAAATTATTAATAAATTACTATAAAATACTAAAAATGTTAACAAATTATCAATGTTTTTATTTTAAATTATTAATAAATTATTAAAAATTTATAATAAATTTTTAATATTTTAATATAAATTATTAATACTTTATATAAATTATGAAAACAAATTAATATTTCAATTATATTAAAAATTATAGAAATAAATTATTAAAAAATTAACCATAAATTATTATTAAATTATTATTAAAAATTAGTAATATTTTCATTACAAATTATTAATACTTTAAATAAATTATAAATTTTTAATATTTTGATATTTTAAAAATAAAAATAAAGAAAAGATAATATAAAAAAAATATCAATATTTTTAAATAAATAATCAAAAAATTAATATTTCATATTAAAACCACAAATTACAATAAAGGGTATTTTGCTTTTTTTAATACTTATTCATTTGTTATCCCAAAGTTATTTTTACTAATCAAAAATTAAAATATGTTTGAATAACAATTTCATTACATGAATTAAACTATATAATAACTATTATTATTTTATTTTATTTTCATTAAATAACTATTTTATTCTTGATTTATTCTATTATGTGAACCAAAAGTGATGTCTAACGCTTGTGAGGAAATCAACAAGAAAGCATTGACTCAGTTGAATCGACTTCCTTTTTTCCATTTGAGGTTGACTTCCCATACTTTGTTGCCTAACCTTTATTTCTTCCTTTGCGTTCAACTTACCTTTTTTACCAAAGAGGAAAAATATAGTATGAAAGATCATGATCCATCGACTGGTTATGTCCCATACAACGCCTTATCGACCAGCTAAGGTAGGTAGCTATTTTTAAAAAAGAGAAAAATAACATTTATTTCTTCCTTTGAGTGGTGACTCATCATTCTCCATCTCACGAAGAAGTTTTGTCATTTGTTGAATTATAACCTAGTGGATTAACAAAGAAGAAGAAAGTCGAGATATCGCATCTAACCCAAAGAAGTTATCTTATTGCTACCAATTGATATTCCCCATTATTGTTAGTTGTGTTTCAACTTCTCCTTGTGAAAATAAAACTCTGATAGTCTCTCTTTTAGCTAGCATTTGGCTCTACAAGTGTAAGCAAACCTAATATCTTTTAAAGTTATTCGTAATTGTCATTCGTGTGGATCTCCATTGGAGATTGTGCAAATAGATAGTTTGTGGTTTGCTATAACTCGAGCTTGGTGTTGAGGATTGAAATTGTGCTTGAACACTTTGTGATTACGACTCCAAGGGTAAAAGATATAATGATCTTATTCTTCTAGTTAAGGTTTGTCTGTGTTAAATAATCAAAGTTTGTCTCTACTTAGTGGAAAAGTTTTAAATTTGTATTACACGATCTTTTTAAATTCAAACATCACTTTTATTGTTTTTAAAACTCACTGGTACACTGCGTAGGTTGAAAAGTCCAATTACTTGATATGAAAGAGACTCGCTATCAATTTGTTTTGTCTAAATGTGATTGGTCATCTATTTGAATCTATTTTTTCTAATGAAATCCTAAGCTCAACTTAAGTTTATTAAAAAACATATATTCTAATTTATGAAATTGTTTTATGATTTGGGAATGCAATTACTTGCGAGAAGGCATTAGCACCTCACAATGCCTGTTCATAGAATAATACTAGTTAATCATGCATTATCCTATTTTTAACCTTAACTAAAAAATTTTGATTTCCTTACTTATATTTCCCTTAATTACTATTTATTATTATTATTGAATGAAAATAATGAGAATGATCTTGAGATGCGTGAGCAAATAAAGGAAAACAGTGAGATCATGAAGATTGTGAAGAGCTTCATGGAATAGATGATGCAAGTGATAAAAGCAATTTTAGTCTCTCCACCACTACAAGTAGACACTTTTGATCTATGTGAGGTTATGGGAGGTGATGATAGCACTTCGTGATGTGTTGAACTTGTTTTATGGATTTTTTCCATTATTTTTTATATATATAAAGGGAAAATAAATCATTACATGAACCTAGTCCAAGCTAGTCCTAAAACATCTACCAGAATATAAGATGAAATCTTAAGTGGATAGGACATAAATATATGCAAACCTAAACTAAGGTTTTCATGGTATGTTGCCATTTAATCGGCACACTAATTGGCTTCACAGTGAATGTGAGAAATAGAGCACTCCTAGTCTCTCAAAAACACTCATTGATTTTCCTTATCAAGTGGCCATTTAGATCCAAGTGTCGATCAACATCTGCATGAGAAATTTTTTGGATAGTGATAACTCTATAATATAGAGTTATTTGAGCTTAATTTTAATAGTAATTTAATTTAGTTTTTGTAATAATGCATAGAAATTAGTAGATTTTATTTAATTATTTTAAATTAGTTATTTTAGGTGAGTCAATTTAATCATGGTTAATTTTATGCTTAATTTGGTATTAATGTGGTTAAGATAAATTTTTTTTTTTTATAATTGAGAGAAGAGGGATTCGAACCTTTCTCTTTAGATAAGGAGATAATGCACTAACCAATAAGTTAAATGCTTAAGTGCAGTTAAGATATATTATTATTGATTTATTTGTGCATTTGTAGGTGTTCGATGAAAGAAGAATTTTAGTGAAAAAAGGAAAGCAATTTTGAGGTGCAGACTTTCACTGCATATATTTTGGTATTTTGGTCATAACTTTATCTACAGAACTCCATATAAAGCAATTCTTAGACCATTGGAAAGATAAGAGAAAAATATACAATTTTCATGTTTATCACTTTACCTAGTTCTATATGAAATGTGGTTAAAAATCTTATAAAAAATGACATACTGTAGCAGTCCTAGAGCCATTATGATTTCTGTTAATTAATTGGATAAGACTGTGACTCACATAGTTTGATGAGGAAATCCTACCTGAAATTGACTTTTTCTTCACCCAACTTGGCTTAACTTTAAAACCTATAAAATTAACCTTTCAGAGAGAAAGAAAATATAAGAGAACAAAGAAACACCAGATTGACAGCTGAGAGTTAAGCCATAGAGTCGTTGAAGTTAAGAAGAATTTGAAGGATTCAAGGAGATTTGGAGATCAAGAATACAATTCTTGAGTTTTTCTATCTTTTTGTTATTTTCTTATTTTCTTAGTTTGATTTGAATGTTTAAATTTTATTCGATGATTATGTGTAACTTGATAGGGAACTGAGTTTTTAATCTAAGATTCTGATTGAATTCATTATTTTGTTCTTAATGCTTCTAATTTCTTGATCACCAATTATATTGAATTGGAAACCTAGGTTAAACTTTGACAAAGGAAATTTAGGTGGATCTTGAATAAAATAGCGTATGATCGAATATATTTAGTTGATTAAGTGGTTTAATTTGCATATAGGGTAAATATATACCTACAAGCCATACGTAGTTAAAAATTAGAGCACAAACTGAGTAAATCTTTCTTTAATATAATTTGCATAGACATATAGTAAATTAATTGTGATAGATATTTTTATAAGAAACTCGATAAAGACTTATAAATAATTTAAGACTTTAAGTTAACAACTTAATCTATTAAACTAAATTAAAAGAGAGATAATATTCAGACGAAGTATCGAAGGATATCATAATCTTAGGTTTGGTAGTGACTCGAATTTAATAAAATAAATTTGTTAATTGATTTTAGATTAGTTTTAGTTCTAGTTATTAGTTTACTAGTTTCAAATCTTTCTTTTCAATTGTTTAGATAAAATTAAGGTGTGTTAATTTTAGTAGTTAATAAAAGATTAATTCAATTCTTTGTGGGGTCGACACTCTACTCATCTTTATATTATCTTTTCGATACGTGCACTTACGTAGCTAGAAAATTGAACAACAGATAGCAAGTAAGAAATCTAACTTAACTTGTAATCTTTTATATCCCTTGTTCTAACACAATAGTAAGCCTTGATAAATTACCCATAAATTGGTTGTGAAAAAGAAAGATATGCCAAATTTAAATATAAAACAAGCTAGCCGATTCCCATTATCATCACGAATCAAGTCTCCTGTTGTGGCTAAACCCAACTATTCTTTAGCACTGCCATCCATGTTCAAGTTAACAAAATTAGAATTTGGTCACCATCAGTTTATTGCGAGCTTCTGTTTCGTTCTTTGGTGTTCAATGTGCATGACATCCCAAGCCTGCTTTATCTTTGTCTAAATCTGCTGCCATGGGTTCGTGGGACTAGTAAAAGACCAATTGAATACTAAAAGATTTCTCCAATACGATATAAGCCATATTGTATGGGCAAAGAAGATCCCCATGGAATGCTATCCCATAATTCATGACATGGTATATTGTCTCAAATCTACTTCTGTAAATCATTAGTGAAAAAATCTGTATGTGCTAACTCTAGATTAACCTATTGCCATAAAGAATTGGAAGCATCACAATCTCGTAATACATGCAAAATTGTTTCAATAGCTACCTTGCATCTTGGGCAAACTAAAGAACCCATATTTCTAGAGCATAATCAAGATAAAGTTGGTAGAGACTCATGGAGAACCCACCACACAAAAATTTTAACTTTTCTTGAACTTGCGATTTTCCAGATTTTAGTCCAGAAATCATAGTTGCTAGTATTACTTTGGGGCTAGATTGCATATGAGGTATTCAGCAAAAACAAACCATTAGTTGTAATCCGACAATAACCCACATCTTTCTCATCATTTAGTGGGTCAATATGAACAGATAAAATCTGCAATACCGTCTGAAGAGGTAGAACTTAGGATAAGAAGTCAAAACACCAATTCCTAGTATCATCGCAATAGCTTGCCACTAGGAGGAATATCTCAGCCTTTGAAAATGATCTGGTTGCTGGATTAACCAAAGGGCTTGAGTAGAGCCATACATCAAACCAAAAACTAGTAATGTGCTTATTATTTATATTCACACCAATGCCCTTTAGGAGAACATCCCTGCTTTTTAAAATGTTTTGCCAAGTATGACAATCCATTGATTTTGCACTTATTGACAAAAATTATTAGTGCTTCAAGTATTTCTTTTTCATCTACTCAACAAAAAATAATCTTTATCTCGCCACATATGCCAACTTAATTTTACTAATAAAGCTAACTTCAATTTTTTGATTTGTCAAATATGCAAGCCACCTTGATCCTTAGGTAAACAGATTGTTTCTTAATATGGACTTTTTTAGTTTCCCGCATGTGCCCCCATACAAAATTTCTATTTAGTTGATCAAGTTCTTGGATAAGATATTTTGGCAAGAAACGTTTACATTAAGTGAGATGCCATGGCACTCGTAACAGACTACACAAGAACAATTCAACTAGTCATGGAGAGATGTTTATTACCCCACTTTTCCAAGAGATTTTTCATTTTATTCACTACGATGGAGTAAGTATCTCTAATGATTCGTCTGTGGAACATCAAGGTGCTTAAGTATTTTCCAAAATCCTTAACCAAAGGGATTTTACCAATATTACTTAATCGTTTCACATATGAAGGACTTATATTAGACGATACCAACATTCTTGATTTGTTTAGACTAACTTTCTACCTAGAAGCCAAATAGAAAAGATCAAGGGTCCTCATCATGGTCTTAACCTAACTTTGTGTTACAATCCTAAAAAACATTAGATCATTAATGAAGCACACTTGCAATAAAGCAAATCCACTCCTAGTTAAATATAGAGGTTTCCAGTTTCCAAATCTGACTTCTTGCTTAATTAAGTGAGGAAGTTTCTCAATATAAAACAACAAAAAAAGATAAGGTGACAATGGATCCACTTGTCACATACCTTTGGTAGAAAAGAATGTTTTTGTGGTTTGTCCATTCCAAATGATGGAAAAAGTTAAAGATTGTATTATAAACATTGTTACTTTAAGCAGTGGGTCTAGAAAACCGATCTCATATAGAACCTTCTATAGAAAACACCACTTCACTTGATCATGTGCCTTCTCTAAATCAATCTTGATTGCTAAAACACCATTTCTTTTCTTCATTTTTCTCATAATGTGTATGGCCTCTTGTACTATGATAATGCTATCAATAGTTTGTCTACTTAATATGAAGTAGGACTAAGTTTTGCTTATCATATTATCAAGTAAGGGTCTTAAACAGTCTACAAGGATCTTACAAATAATTTTTAGAGGATCGAACATAAATTGATTAGCTTAAATTGTGTAATTTGCTTTAGGTGCTCTACCTTAGGTATCAATGTGACTTGGGTATGATTTAATGCAATTGGAAAAGAGCAAGAAAGAAATATCTCTTGTGCAAACTGTGTGATATCTGGTCTTGTAGCTTCCCAACATTGTTGATAAAACCATGCAAGAAATCCATCGAATCCTCAACTTTTGTGGGGATTCATATTAAATATAGTTGATTTCACATTTTAAGGATTAATTGGTTTAGCTAGATCTTTATCTTTCTCAACCGTTAATCTCTAATTCATGTTTGCTGGAAAATGAGCTATAATTTCATTATCCGAGTATAAATTAATATAAAATTAAACTTCCATATTTTGTAGCTCATCGTGATTAAAGCAGTAGAACCCGTTTTCCCGTTTCAACGCTGTGACCTTTTGTTTTCTTTGCTTTCTTTTAACTAATGAGTGGAAAATTTTGGTATTACCATCTCCAAAAGCTTAATTCACTCAATGTTAGCTTTTGATGTAGCATGGTTTCTTCTTGGTATAAAACCAAGTTATAATTCTTAACCAAAATTACTTCCAAGTTCTATGGAAAGTTATTAAGATCATTTTCAAGTTGCCTTTGTATTTCTTTAAGCTGAGCAAGCAATTTTATTTTCTATTGATGTTTATCTCCAAAAGCATTAAATTTTCATTTCTTAAAACTATTCACAAGTCTCTTTAGAGTAGTAGTGATATTCTTACCATCCAAAGACCAATTTTTGGAAACAAATTTTCCAAATTTTGGATGTGACATCCATGCCATTTCAAATAAAAAATTCTTCCTTGCTCTAATAATTGGCGAAGCACTCCAACAACAAATAAGGATTAAGTGGCGATACAAATATGTCCTTAAAAGATTAATAACATTTGAATGAGTGAAACTATTGCACCAGGCTTCATTAGCGAAGGCTTAGTTGAGTCTTTCTCTTGTATATGTCAAACCTTCTCCCTTCTTACACTAAGTAAATTTGGAACTTAATGTTCTAGGATCAAACAAGTTACAAAAACTCAAACAATCTATCATCTGGTTGTAGTTTTTTAGGTAAACCCTTCTCTTACAACATTTCTCATTTGTAGACACTACTTGGTTGAAATCGTGTAGTAGCATCCAATGCAAGTCATGTGATAAACTAGTCGTTTGCAAGGAACTCCACAAATTGATTCTTTCTTCCACCTTCAGGCTACCATACACAGTGGTCAATAACCATTTACATTCATCTAAATTAATCAATACATGTATAAGTTGAGAAGAGTAGGCAAGAATCTCTATCTCAATCGATTCATGATTCCATAAAAGCCATATTCCACCAAAGAAGCCTTCAGCTTCAACACGAAAGAAGTTTGACAACCCAATCTTCTTTCAAACTTTGTCAGTTGTATCCCCAAAAACCCACAATTCAAGCAAAACTACCATGGAGGAATATAGTTTAAATAAAAAATAATATTATTATACCATTTAAAATAATCAAAATTACAAATATTTTATTAAATATTATTCAAAGTATACAAGTTTGAATGTTTTAAAATATGGAAATAATGTTAATTATTAAAAAACAATAACATTCTACCAAGAGGAAGATTTAATCAACTTGAGAAGTAAGGAAATATAGTTAAGCTTTTTTCATATGAAAATGGAGACACATAAAGGAAAAGATCAAAATTTTTACACGGACAAAAATAAAGACCAAAGGAATAAACTTGCCTAAATAAAGATAAAGGTGAACTCCAAAAACTGAACAAAACACTTAGTATTCATAATTTTATAAAATACTCAAACATTGATCTTTTTTTAGGCATTTAATCACCACTGTCTCCTTTTTTCCACCTTTACTCATCGTCCCTTTCCTTTCCCTTCTCTCACTCAATTCTTCTCAGCAAGAAAAATGGAATTAAGCTAAATGATCATGAGATTAAAAAGTATATGATCAAAATACCATTTTAAATTTCGAAGAAAAAAACCCATAATTTAAAACTAAACTATAATTGGTCTTTTATAAATAGATAGACTTAATGATTAAATACTCATTTTAAGATTAATGTTTATCCAATTATTAATTTAAAGTTCAACTTATATCTTTTGCAAAGCACGATTCAAACTTATTCATCGCTAGGGATGTCAATGGATATATTGTTACAGGGTATTCGCGAGTACTCAACCTGATTATATAAGTTTATGGTATCTTATAATCGGATTTTGGATGAATTCGGTAGTAATTTTACTGCTTATATTGGGTTCGAGTACCATCCCTTGGATACCCATTACCCGAACCCAATTATATTAATATTCAGATTTAGATGAGTACCCGACCTTAACCCAACCCAAACCCTATATCTATCTATATAATATTTTATTAATATTTATATAATATGTAATAGATAACTAAATTAAATATGTCAAATTTTGTCAGTGTTTGGATTTTAACTTGGGTAAGGATGAGAAATACTCCACATTTTTTCCAATTTATGCATAATTCATTTTGATAGAAATTGATAAATATACATTAATGATATATGATTGTTAGTCAAATTATTAATGTGATGTCATTAATATATTTAAATTAAAAAACTATTAGATTATTAGCTATATTTAAATAATATGAACATCTTATCATATTACAAGAAATATAATTACTATTATATATAAATATATACTTTTAATATAAACCTATTTACTTTCTATTTTGTCTTTTACAAAAATTATAACTTATAAATCATTAGTTATAATAAATAGACTTTTGTTTATGTAAACTTATAATAATATATATAACAAAAAAGAGACTGTGAGATTAAAATAATTTTATAACTTATCTTTTTTTTATTTCATATAATTAAGGACAAATCTATAGAGTTACTTAAATTAATTCATATAAGTATGATTATTGATCAACTTGTAATATTTTTTAATATATATATTTTATATATTGTGTTAATTTAAAAGGAATACAATTGCTATTATCTATATAATTTTAATATAAATGTATTTACTATCTATTTTGTGTTAACATTACAAAAATAATAACTTATAAAATTGTTAATTATAAATATATACTTTTATTTACATAAACTTATAATATATATATCTAAAGAGAGGTTGAGAGATTAGAATATAATTATTGTTTGCTTGCTTTTGTAAATTTAAATTAAACAATGATTGTTGTAAACTTGTAATTTTATTATTTATTTGCTTTTATAAATTTAATTATTAGTAAATGGTATGGAATATGGATGTGAATTGTAAAATATAATTTAATTTTATATTGATATGGATTTGGATTTGGGTTTGGGTAATTGGGTACTTCTAAAGAGTTAAATAAAATATTTTAATATAATTGAGTTTTTAAATGAATTCGGGTAATTATCGAGTAATGGGTATGTATTACGATTCGGGTTACGGTAGTAAATTTTAAAAATATCCGAGTAGCTATCAGGTTCGGGTACTCTACAATTTAATCATGTTTGGGTTCGGGTACCTCAAAATTAACAGGCACCTTACCCATTGCATCCTTATTCATCACATCCATTTAAAGAAACTTTGTGGCAAAAGTATTGATGAAAATCTATATTTGTTAAGGGTTATCCTCATGTTGTAACCATTAGTCTTATTGACGATAATCACCGACTTTTATCATTATTTCTTTTAAATGAGTAAAATCGAAAAAAAATTACATTGTAATTTGCAAGAAATAAAAGGTTTCCAAAAATAAAAAAAAATGATCTTAAATAAGGAGCATTTTGCTTAGGACTTCCAAAATCCAAACACATTGTAAAAAAGCTACAGCATAATTGTCATGGATCCCATATAAAAAAAATGAGATGAGTATTGGGTATATAAACATAAGTCTTCTTCTATCTAACAATCATATATTTTTTGATGAAAATGTGAGCCTGTGACAATTGATACTAAAACCAACTCCAATATTCATTGAGGTGGGATCCCCACGAAAGATACAAGAGTATTGCACAATTGAATATCACCTTTAAAGTAACGTTTGATATGAGGAAAGTGATAGCACATTCTCTGCAATGTGCCTAATTACATTACATTATAGTGTTTATTTTGCAACAAACCATTACAATGTAAGATTGCAATGCAATCATATTACAGCTAATAGATGTAATGTAATTACAGTCCAAAACCAATGCAATCAGATTGCATTGCACTTTATAATGTTTGTAAACACATTTTAACAACTTTTTTACTTTGTTAAAAATATTTTGCAATGTTATAATTTATTTTTTTATATATAGATTTTCAAGGAATTTTTTTTTATTTTTAGTAATTGGTGATTATCAATAAAATTTATATTATCTTTTAAAGAAAAAAATAAATAAAATATTTAATATAAAAAATTATATTAAGAAATAAAAATAAAATATATAAGATTATAATAAGAAATAAAAATAAAATATATGACATTAAAAATATATTTTAAAAAAGATATTATATAAAAATAATCAATAAAAATGATAAGTATATTAAACTTGCATTTTACTAAATAGAGATAATTATGGGAATTGACATTATATTCTTAACAAAGTATTTGTAAACTAAACGCTACAGTGTTATCTTCTCTACATTTTAATTATTAATTTGCTTATATACCAAATACTACAATGTTATCATTCTTACAATTACATTGCTTGTAATCACATTACTTGCAGTAATCACAATGCATTATAAAGTGTCAAACACTATTTAAGTGCAAACCTATATGGTTAAAGAACTAGTGTATTGCATAATTGGGTAAGATAGAGGTAGCATTTGATACTTTATAATACAATGTAATTGTAAGGAAGAGAACTTTATAGTGTTTGGTATATAAGTAAAGTAATGATTAAAATGTAAGAAGATAATATTGTAGCGTTTGGTTTACAAATACTTTGTTGAGAATGTAATGTCAATTTTTAAAATTACCGATATTTATTAAAATATAAGTTTAATATACTTAAAATTTTTTTATTGTTAATTTTTGTATAATATCATCTCTCAAATATATTTTGAATGTTATATATTTTATTTTTATTTCTTATTATAATCTTATATTTTAATATAATTTCTTATATTATATATTTTAATTTAATTTTTTTCCTTTAGAAGATAATATAAATTTTATTGACGATCACCATCCACCATCCATCAGAGAATGATTGTTGAAGGTAAGGGACATCTCTCGAAATCTATATAAAAAAATAAATTATAATATTACAAAATTTATTGAACAAAATAACAAAGTTAAAGGTAAAAATGTATTTAATAATATAACAGAATGCCTACTCCCACTTTCCTCATACTAAGCATTACTAAAATGTCACAGTTCCTATATTAACTATTGCATAATTGAGTGAGGTAAAATGTCACGGATCTTATATTAATAAAAAATAGAGTAAGTTTTTAATATATAAATATGAACTTTCCTCCATCTATTAGATATACTTTTTAAATTGAAAATGTGAGTCCATGATGATAATCATACGAGAATAATCATATGTAGGCTCGTGACAATAATCATACTGGTAATAATAAACTTTAAAAACATATCTTTTGGACTCAATAATTATACAAGAATACTAATATGTGAGCTCGTGACAATAATCTTACTCATAATAATAAATCTTAAAGCATATCTTTTAGATTGAAAATATAGACTTGAAAATAATCATACTCATAATATTAACAATAATCATGCTCATAATAATAAATTTTTAATACATATCTTTTGAATTAAAAACATAAACCTATTACAATAATTATTATACCCTTAAAAATAAATCTTTTATAGCAATTAAGAGGTCATAATCATGTTTTTCTTTGAGCCCAACCCATCCTTGAAGGCTTGCGACCAAATTTGGTCTGAAATTGCCTTAAGATTGGAGTAGATAAAACTACAAATGTAACTGTCCAAAAGCAAAAGCCCCATTGCCTAAGCTAAAAGCTCAATTCACACAGCCATCATCTCTCTCACTCTTACAGTATAACCCCCTCCTTTTGAGTTGGTTTCCTCCACGCAAAGAGAAAAAAAAAAAAAAAAACTAATCAAACTCTGTTGATTTCTACCCCTTTGCGAAGGTACCAAACACTTTCCTTTCCTTTCCTTTCCTTCCCGTCCCTTGGGTACGGATAGCCCCTTGAGACTCTCGCATCTGATTTTAATCCTTTTAGCCTTTTCTTTATTCATTTCTTCTGTTTTCTTGCTTAAATCGAGTGTTTGCCGACAGATAAGGAAGAATAAGCTGGTCTTTCTTTATCTTGGTCTTCTTCATTTCTGCAAATTTGTTCTTTTCATTTTTCTTGTGATTATTGGATTCTCAATCCGATTTTTTCTGATCTGAATCGGCTCCTTGGTTCATAATCCCTTTCTGGGTATTTCAGATTTCTTCATCTACTTCTTTACCGCTGATTTTGTCCTTCAATTTCAGCTAATAGGTTAGCTTGCCTTCTTAATTTGTGCTGGTTTTGGGCAGTTTTTCCTTAAGAGCTGATTTGCTGGTAGCTTTTTCATTTTGAGTAAATTTCGATGGTATTAGTTTTAGCTGCTTGGTATTGTAGAGACTCTACATTGTTGACTTCATTTCTAATGTGGGTTTTCCGTCCGTTCTGCTAGGAACCCTGTTTTTTTCAATCTTGGAACTAACGCCATCTTCTTTGTTTATTGTACATATTACTGTTGGTGAAAATGTGCCTGCTTTCTATCTGTTTAAACTAATCATCATATATAGATTCTTTGGCAATCTGATTCCTTCAATCATATGGTTACTTTAGACAATTAGAAATACGGAATTTTGTAATTTAGTTAGGTCTTATAACCGACTGAGCATATGACTTTCCCACCCTGTAAGTTGGTAAGTTGATTTTCTGGAATCTGCTACCTTCTCAGGCTTGCACATTGATGTAAGAATTGTGACTGCTTAATTTCCGTCCCAGCCCAGTAAAAAAATACTAATACTTTCTGAGTTCTTTATGCTTCTTTCTATGTTCCTCTTTTCCTGTTAATTTGGAATAAAGAAGTTGTACTAAGAGAAATGTTGATCACTACATTTAAATTGCATAGGAAGATCCAAATGTATAAGAAGTAAATTATTGTTGGAGATGGATTTAATGATAAACTTATTCTCCTTTGATTGTCTAAGTAAAGATTGAAGTTCCCAACTTTGCCTCAATTGTTGGCACTAGCAAACTTAGTGAATTAAAATATCAAACATTGTGCCGTGAAATGCTTTTTATTTGTAATTTAGTGTACTGTTATAAATATTGAAAACTTTTATCGGAAGAACCGTTCAAGAACAACAAAGTTTAAAGTCAGATTGTTTTGGTGCATCATGCGTAATAGCTGTAGAAATTCTTTAAATACTTTTAATTTTTTGTTCCAATATGACGAATGCAGAAGCGATGCCCCTTTAATTCTTAAAATGTTGTCTGCATAAGAATAATATGGCAAGAATAATAATTGAATGGTATAGTGGAAATGTTTGTCTCCTTTGTTTTCCATATTGGATACAAATATTGAGGTTAAATTTTGATTTGTGGCAGCAATGATATATTGATTTTCTTTTTTATTTCTAGGATCTTCAGTTATATCAAATTAACAAAATGTTTCCTTTGTTTCTCATATTGGATGCAAATACAGTGAGGTTAAATTCTTAGCTGTAGAAACAATGATATGTTGATTTTCTTTTTCATGTATAGGATCTTCAGTTTTTTGAAATAAACAAAATGTTCTAATGCTTAAAAGGTAAGGGAAGTTTAGTGATTTTTTTAACTTGTCTTTACAAGCACAAGTTCCCTTGAATTTGACTTTTTGGCTAAAATTTTTAGTTAGGCGGTGCCTCCAATTTACATTGGATTTCCTATGCTAACTAATTGGTAGACTTACCTAGGGTTCCTTTTGTGGGCTACATGATATTTGTCGCTGCACGGTGATAAAACTATTTGTTTATTGTTCTGGATGGACAACTAAAGTCTTTATGATATTTGTTGCTATTCAGTAATAAAAGTATGGTTTTTTTTTTTTTGGTTTTGGACAGACAACTATACCTGTTACTTAAGAGTATGTAAAGTTCTTGGGAATAGCTGTACTGTGGATTTTTACAAACGAATTGTTATCTTTGATTGCCAACTTGCTCTCTTTATTCGAATGATTTCTTACAATCACAAAATTATATCAAGTGGGTGTGGATTGAGCTCCTCCAACATGGCTTTATCCCCAAGCCAAGGAAGTTATTGTTGTTGATTTGTAGCTTATAACGTAAACCACAAATGATGTGACAAACTACAAAATTTAAGTACGCCCTAGGGTTTGAGTCAGTTGTTGGGGTATATTGGAAATGTTGATTGGGAAATTGGAACCATTATGTTGAACATAATTGAAAATGAAACTTTGATGTTGGGCAGCTTGAAATTTTAGTCAAAGTAGACTTCTTTTCTAGCTAGAATTTTAAGCTTCTATGATCACTTTTCTCTATAGGTGAAGCTTATATTGAACTTATTATGATTAGCTGAGGTAAATCTAAGCTCATATGATCATGTTCTCTACAGGTAAAGGTTATATTGAACTTATTATAATTACCTGAAGTGCCCTATGGATGCCATTAAGGATCTAACTTGGAGCTTTGCTCTTTGTTTATTTTGTGTTTTTGTGCCCACCCCCCCTTTCTTTTTACATTAGAAATTCTTACATTTAACTGTAATGGTTGACTGATAACCATCCTGGTACAATGATGGAATTTTAATTATTATGAGAATCAGGGATGTATGAACTTGTATATGAAAACGAAATGATATCTATATTGGAAAAGTATAAAGGTTTGTATAGGCACCAGTTATGTGGGAATGTTGAACTAATTACATTCAGGAATAATATGTAGCTTTCTCATTAATTGTGGCATTTTTCGTCTAACTTAATTCATCATCTTTTGTAGTCTAACATAAATAATGGCTAGATTTGTCTTTGTTATTCTTCCTCTCTTTCTTATGCTCAATTTTCAGGATCCTACAACCCTCTTTTTGACTATTTTATGCAGGGATTTATTCTCGTGATTCATCAAGAGGCATTGCTAGTTATCACTGTTGCTGTTTTTTCTCTTTAATAATATATGGGCTGAGGTGCACTTTTCATGGGAGGTGTAGAGGATGATGAACCAGCCTCAAAACGCATGAAATTGTCCTCTGAAGAATTGAGACATCTTTCAAACGGTTCAACTATTAAAGAGCCTGTAGCTGGGTCTTCAGGAGACTTGATGGCTCGGCCCCTGCAGTCTGAAGGGGGCGAAGAAGTTGTAGGTTCAAAAGGAGTTATAAAGAAGGTAGAATTTGTCCGAATAATAGCAAAAGCTTTATATTCTCTTGGTTACATAAAAAGCGGTGCTCATCTAGAGGAAGAGTCAGGGATACCACTACATTCTTCTGTGGTCAATGTGTTTATGCGGCAAATTCTTGAGGGAAATTGGGATGAAAGTGTTGTCACATTGCATAATATTGGTCTAACTGATGAAAGGACCATAAAATCAGCTTCTTTTCTGATATTAGAGCAGAAGTTTTTTGAACTTCTGGATGAAGAAAAAGTCATGGATGCTCTGAAGACATTAAGGACTGAGATTGCACCTCTTTGTATCAATAATGGTAGAGTTCGTGAGCTTTCTTCATCCATCGTTTCACCTTCTGATTGGTTTTCTGTTCGATCTCCAAAACAAGATATCAAGAGGGCAAGATCTCGGACTAAATTGTTGGAAGAATTACAAAAGCTGCTTCCTCCAACAGTTATGATTCCCGAAAGAAGGTTGGAGCATTTAGTTGAACAGGCCCTGGTCCTGCAACGAGATGCTTGCATGTTTCACAACTCTTTGGAGAAGGATATGTCGCTATATGCCGATCATCAGTGTGGGAGAGATCAAATTCCTTCTCAAACATTGCAGGTTAGATTCTATTCCACGAACCATGTTATTAAATCTTTGTCTCTTATCTTTCATCATTGCTTTAAGATGGTAAAATTCGAAGGAGTTTTTTGAATTCTTTTACATGCAAGTTTTCATGTTGCTACAATTGAAACAAATGGCACATAGTGCATTCTTTTTCATTTTCTTGTATTAGTTTTGTGGAGATTAGAAATCTATTGTCGGTTGTGCTTTATCAGTATGGACATCCTTTGCCATTTATAGGCTGGTTCTTTCCTTCGCATGTTAATATTAATCTTTCTTGATTTATGTTTTAAATTGTGGTGTTTACAATTTTACTGGGATTAGTGTTTGAAGACTTCTTTGTGGATATACAATTTTCTTATGAGGTGCAATCTTTAGGCATTCTCCAATAATTTACTAACCCATTACAATAGCCTTAAAAGCCTGGTGAAGGGGTTTTTTTTTTTTATATATATAATTGGGGGAGGGGGGATTCAAACCTTGCTTTTTAGGCAAGGGGATTATGCACCAACCAATGAGCCAAATGCTCGGGTGCAAGAAGCCTGGTGAAGGATTTGTTTGAATCTGCAAATGGCAGTGTAAAGACAAATCTTAAGTCATTAAAGATGATGGTTTATGGTTTTTGAGAAGCTCTCACCTTTAAGAGAGATGATGTGAAAGAAAAGAAACATCTAACATAGATGAAGTCATAGAGCGAGTGGTCTAGACGAAGTGATTTGAAGTCTATAATTAATTCGAGGGAAAGTGATAGCATTTCCAACCACATAGATATCTTATTGGACTAATGTAAAGTGCAATTGGTAGTTTTGGAATTTTAAGTCTGCTAGTATTATTCCATTTTGCTGTTAAAGAGTATTTTTTGTAATTTTTTATTCTATGAAGAATGCATTGATTATTGTCCATTGCATTATCCGGAGGGTTTTTTTTTTATAATTGGGGGAGGGGGGATTCCAAACCCTGCTCTTTAGGCAGGGGGCTAGTGCACCAACCAATGAGCCAAATGCTCGGGTGCACATTATCTGGAGGGTTTTTTATTTATTTTTTATTCTAAATTTGGTGGTTTTTAGTGGTGAATTGACTAGAGTCCTTAATTTCTCAATATATGAACTCCTTTATATTATTACCCATCATGTTTGGATTGATGGTCCCGGTGCCAATCTATATGTTTGTTAGGATTTTCATCACAACCTCTTTAGACAAGATTTTAACATGTGCTTTAGTTTCATCTTCAGACCAATATGTCATTCATTCATGGCTTCAATTTTTCAACCATGTATTGTACTTTTGTGTAAAGGGATTTATGCTTGATCGAAGACATGCACATCGTTATATAGCTTGATCTCTCAAGGATGATCTAATAGATGAGACAACAAGGTTTGATCATCATAACACAACCACTCATGAAGTCTTCCAGTGAATCCTTAAGACAATCTCAATGTGTTCTGAACACCTGCAGCAATATGCTTCTCAAACTCCTTAGTATTTACGGAGCATCATTAGTGTAGGAGTGGTCAATCAAATAATCTTTAAAGACCAGTTGCTGCCTTAACATGAGCAGTAACATGGACAACAAGTGAGACAAAACTTTATGTCATGGATTAGGTGTATTCTTGAGTCTTGTGTTAAGGAATCTTAGTTGTTGTAGGATTAGTGAGTTTTTGTCTCACAGACATCTATTTGTTTTTTACAACATATTCAAGAGTATCTCTTGGACCGAAAACCTTTGTAAAAACCATTCAAATAGTTTAGTGAATTTCTTCTTATGTTACTGTAGCTGATGTTGTTGATGCATTCAACCTAACAACGTACCAAGTGTCAACTGGGCAAGTACGAATTGGTATAATTGATTCATTGATGGGCTGGGTTAGTATTACCTAGATGCCTGTTTATGGCCAATTTAATAAATATTAGTATTTGTTATTATATGCGTTGCACATGAATCTTATTTTTTAATTATTTTTAATTATAGTTATATATAAATACAAATATTTTTGAAGCATAAACTTTGAAGTATAAGTACTTGAAGTTTTGTAGTTTTAATCTATAAATTATTTAATAATATTAGAATTAAGAAAAATATTTTTGAGCGTAAGTCATTCAATGCAATTAGAATTCTTATTTACAAATTGAATAAATCTTAGTAATATTTATAATAAAAATATAATTTTTTTTTTCCTTCCTTTCACTGATAGACATCTTGGTGAGACATTGATGATGGCAACATATGGCTCAGTCAGATCCAATCTCTTGCAACATTGACCTGTCATGGTGGGGCCATAGCTGACCCCTATTGATGTTGGTTAGGCTTGTCGAAGCCAGATGTGGCAGTCTCATGTTTGTTTTCCGGTGACAATTGTTGGGGTAATAGGAAAGGGAAAGAAAAAGAAAAAAAATCAAATAAGCTGTTCATCAGGTGCTTGGTTTAAAATAATGGGTGCTTATTGGGTACCATGGCTTTGTTTTAGATGGATTCAATGACTGTACCCATTTGATACTCATTTAATCAATGTGCAGATTGGACAGATGAATTTTAGGGCAGGCAAGGGCGGGCAAAAGGGTTTTGGCAAAATTTGACCCCTATGTGCAGGATGATAAACTTTGAGAAATAATGATAAATTAATCTTTTCCAATTTGCAATGCTGTGGTCCTGGGAGATGACATTCCTAGGAGCTGAGCTTCTTGTATTGAGTGTCAAATTCTCAAAATTCCTTGCAAAAGTGAACTTTTTAAAATTTTTTGGTACCAATGGGAGAGAATCAATTCTCCTTATTAGTACTTTCCGAATAGGTGCATGGGTTACATAGAATGGTTTAATGTTGCATATGAACCATGTTAGGCCAATATTAGTGGAAGGAAATATGTTTAGGCACAAGAGAAAATTCCATTTTAATTTACAGGCTTTCAATGAAAAACTTACTTCACATTAGAAGTATGGCAATTATATCTCAATAAAGATAAAATGATATATATGACTGATGAATTTTCAAAACTATAGAAACAATTCATTTTCCAACAAAGAGATATAATTATATTACAATCATTTGTGTGATGGATGGCTAACGTGTACCTGTATGTTTAATTTAAAATGAAACATTAGAATGAAGTAGATGATAATATATCTTTACTTGCCCCTAGCTTGAGTAGTTAGGAGATACGGTGGGTGGCTAGGTTTAAACTGTGTTAGGTAAAGGGGAAAATTTTTCTCAATTTACATTTTTTTTCTTTTCTTTTGTTTCTGCAGTCTCTTCCCAAATTATAAATGGACCAAAGCTCACAAATCATTGTTTTATGTTTTCATTTGCCTTCACTTTCTATTTTCTTTTTCAATATCTTTTAGCGGTTAGGCTTCCAGTAAAAGGGGCCAACGATGTCTGACTTTGTAACTATCATTAATGCACATCGTGGCTACCTGGAGAACTGATTTAGCAATATTCTACCACCAACTAGGTGGGGTTTAGGAGGTTTATATTTAGATTATGACTACTAGAAATCATGGTGAACCTTTAATTTTATGGAATTTTGAGTCACAAGCTGGTGTGGAACATGTCAAATAGAGTTGGAGGAAAATTTAGGCTCCAAGTGATGTTGGATTTTCGTGATACTTCTATAAGTATTCTTGGCAAGTTATCATTTCATTCACTATATATAGGTTTATGTTCTGTCAATGGATTTGTTAATGCCCATTTGGTTGTAAGGAAATTGCTGTCCTTAGGACTTTAAGAGCTTGGTCTTTACTGTGAATTTCTTAACTTAATAGGATTATATTTTCTTTTCTTTTGTTTGAATCTAGTTAACACCTAGATACTTTTACTTGTCATAAATAACAATTAAGGAGTTGAAAACTTCTGATTTAAAGATACTTGAGTCCTTGCTGAAAGGTTTTTGGTGAGTACTTTTGATGATAGTTTTTGTGGAAATCATCCATAGATCATCATTGGTTTGCTTTTTTCATAGATTTTATCTTAGTTCATAATGCATTAGGATGTATGAATTGTACCAATTTCTTCCCAATTACAGTAAAAACTCTATAAATTAATATTCGATAAATTAATAACCTCGATTAAATAATATTTTTGACTAGTCCCAAGTTAGGAACAATGTAGTAAATTAATAATTCGCTAAATTTATAAGATAATATATTTTAAAAAAAAACACATAGGTCCTACTTGATATATAAATTAATAATCTCCTTATACATCAAAATTATATATATATATATATATATATATATATATATAAATGACTCAATTAGGAGGTCTTTGTAAAATATGACTCTAATGTTACTTGTTTTTTCTTAAAATCGATGCCTCCTTGGACATCATCTCTAACTTTTCTTGGTGCATTAAGAAGTTCTGTAGTGTTCTTGTATTGCAAGAGAACATTATGCATTGTGATTGTTGCTTGGCTCACTTGCAAGTTAAACCTTTCTGACACCCATTATGGCAATTGCTTTTGGGTGCAATTTGGATTTTTTATGTTCTACTCACACAATGCTTTATGCATTTTATCCGTCATTATTGATTTCTTTACACCTTTGAGATGAGAAGCCATTATGTTTAGTTTTACTGTTTATGATACTGTATTTTCTTTTTATATATATTTTTGCTTGACTTAATGTTCATGAAGTATTTTAATAAGTATACATCGAATGTAATTTTAGTTTGTTACAAGTCTATTTAATAAGACTAATTACTTTCATAAACTTATTTTGGTTAAACAAATATATAGAATAATGATATATCATAATTCGGTAATTAGGTGATATTCGTATAATCACAATACATCATATATGTATTAAGTTCAATGTTTTGGAAAAAAAAATAAAGAATACCTTGATAAATTAATTTTTATTAATTAATGTATAAATTAATAAATTATTAATTTATTGATTAAGTAATATCTCAATTAATTAATAAATTTTCATGATCCTAAAGGTATTAAGATATAGAGGTTTTACCGAATATGGTAGGATTCCTAGGCTTTGGTTATTAGGAGAGCAAAGTGGGTAGATGGAATGATCCCGATGGAAAATTGGAAAGAATATAACTTTTTCTTAGATTTGGTAGGAGAAAAAAGTGAGGAAAGAAAGTAGAATTGATTGGCATTTTATTTTTATATTTACAATAACCAATCCTTTCATTTTGGAGAAATTATGGAAGATAAATGGGGAGGGATAAAGAAAAGTGATAATTTACTGATATGTTTTTTTTTTTTTTTAAATTGTCCTTTTATTTCCATTCACAATTTTATGATGCTATAAAGATATGATTTTAATTTTTCTTTCCTCCCACTTCAGTCCTACTGAGCGATGAATGAAAAAACAGTAGTTTTCTTTCCATTCACTTCTCGATCTTTCTTACCAAGCACAATCGTGGAGTGAAAAAGAAAATGCTTTCATTCCTTTCACTTTCTCTTCTTCCAATTTTCCATCACTCCATTTTTGCATCTTTCTTGAGCCAAGTCTTATCAACCTGCAAATCCCCTTGCTAAAGAGAAAGGAAAAAGATTGAATTATTTGTTATGCATTCAAGTGAATTTAGTGTCCTCTCACTGGAATATTTGTTGACTCTTGATTATATTTTATGTTTGTTTATTCATTGTCTGAAATTTTTTCTACTTGTGGCTTGCATTATCTTTTCTTGAATTGTTATTGCAAATTCTTTTTTACATACTTTTTTGTCATTCTCTTGCAACAGATACTACAGGCTCACACTGATGAAGTATGGTTCTTGCAATTTTCACATAATGGGAAATACTTAGCTTCATCATCCAATGATCGGTCGACGATCATTTGGGAGGTACTGTTATTCACTTGGAACATGGATATAACATATAATGTTGATATTGTCTAGGATAACCCCTTATACCTATAATGTATTAATTTGATATGAAAGTAGATAGTATTTTTTAAAAACTAAAAATTTAACTTTTGTGTATAACAAAATGCAGGATTTTATTTTTAGATAGAGGAGAATTTTGTCTGAATGTGTGGCTTATTTTAGCTCTTCATTCATTTTAATCAAATATGATTTTGCTTTTCCCTCATTTCTTTTGTTTTTTTTTTAGCAAGTTTTAGGGAGGTGAAAAGCAAATAACAAATAACAAATAGTAAAGGCAACAATCAAGTGAAACCTCAGTGAAAATATTCCTAGATGCTAGGAATAAAGAAGTTTTTTTTTTTATAATTGGGGGAGGGGGGCTACGAATAAAGAAGTTTGATAATGAAAGTTTGCAAGCATTGTAAATATTGGTTTTTGTTTCAAGAAAAGACTATTGTAAGAATTTGGATAGAATTATGTAACAATATTCTTAAATGAACCTCTAAGATGGAAAACATTATAAAAAGGGTTCTCTTACACTTCAAAGGAAAAATTTAGAGGGACATGCATCTTCATGTCTAGTATTATCCTTCTCAGGAATTTTTTCCCCTTTTCATTTCCTGAATATGCTAACCTATTTCTTTATTTTAGAAGAGCTTCTAGTTTCTCATCATTATAGTTTCTTAATGTTTTGAACAAATCTGTCAAATTGTAATGCTGTTGATGACAAGTGTCTTTTTTTTTTTTTTTCTTTTGATGGAATTACAAAGTGCTTCTAAGAAACCACAATATATCAATTTATTACCAAACAGACTTATAGCATGGGTTTCTTTAAACAAAATTCAAAAGAGGCATGTTGTTGCGATTTGAGAAAATAGATACTTTCTGTGATGATTTAGGGCAGGAATTATGGAGTTGACCACAATGAGGTTACTGGCTGAGTGTGGTTTGGTTGTTTTGTTCGCTCAAAAATCATCATTTTCTCATGCTGATAATGTGAATGATGTCCATAGAAGTCAGTGTGAAAATTGCTAATACGAAAATGAGGTGAGAGTTAAGAATCAAATAAACAAGAAAGAAAAGCTTCAAAGCTGGGATTACCAATATTAGAAGAGAGGGGAAAGGTCAAAAAGTTATAGCCGAGATGCAATCTCTGTAGTACAGCCCCCAAAAATAGATAAATAATTTTAATAGTCATGCTACCCAAGATAAAATCAAATTGGTTTTAAAAAAATGCTTGTCTCATTTCTTAACTTCTGTTTCCACCCTTTCTCACAATTTCATCATGACTTATCAATTTGATTCCTTTTGTATTAGGATGTTCTCCTTTTTCTTATATGTATGCAAGTTTTTTTTCCCTCCTTGAAAAAAAAAAGAAAAAGAAAGAGTGGTCTTTCTCCACTCATCTAGTATGCCTTGGACAAGTGATGAAGTTTGTAAGCGAATATATTGGTCTTCTATACATTCCCACACATTTGTCTGGATGCCATCTGGTCAAAATGCTTTTCCACTCTTCATCTTCTTCAAAGACTTCCTTAGCTTGCTTTCTTCAATCTGTCAATGGAAGGCATAATTTTATTTTCTTTTGAATTATTAAGCCCTGCCAAGGTTTTAGTGGTATCCAAATTTAAGGAACTTATGGAAAGAGCTCCTCGATCTAACTTCAATGGTGTTCTCAGTAACAATCACTATTTTTCATTTTCATCCTTTATGCACTGCATTTGATTTAAATCCTTTTCTCTGTAATTTGTAAGTTTGGCAAGTTTTAAGCATTTTTGAAAGCCAGAGCCTTCACTTTTTTTCTTTTTAATGTTTTATACAATTATGCAAGGGTTTTTGTGATATTAAGAGGTTCGCTTGGCTGGAATTTAATTTCATGCATACGAGGGTTATACTGATGTGTATCAATGCTTAGATCACTGTGAATCAATTATCTTTTTGCTGACTCAAAAGCCTAGCAATCAGTCAATTTTCTCATTCTAATATTTTGACTTATTGTAGGTTGATGCAAATGGAGTATCTTTAAAACATATACTCTCTGGTCACCAGAAACCTATCTCTTCTGTTTCATGGAGTCCTGATGACCATCAGCTTCTCACTTGTGGTGTAGAGGAGGTTGTAAGACGCTGGGATGTCTCTTCTGGTGAATGCCTCAATGTTTATGAAAAAGCTGGTCTTGGCATGGTTTCATGTGGCTGGTCTCCAGATGGCAAATGGATATTCTCTGGTGTGAATGATAAGAGCATCTGCATGTGGGAATTGGAGGGGAAAGAGCTAGAGTGCTGGAAAGGGCAACGTACTCTAAAAATTTCTGATTTGGAAATAACAAGTGATGGGAAGCAGATTATTAGTATATGTAGGGAAACAGCAATTTTATTACTTGACAGGGAAGCTAAAGTTGAGAGGTTAATTGAAGAGGATCAAACAATAATTTCGTTCTCATTATCAAGAGACAATAGATTCTTGCTGGTAAATCTTTTAAACCAAGAAATCCATCTATGGAACATAGAAGGTGATTTGAAGCTTGTTTCTAAATATAGAGGCCATAAACGCACCCGCTTCATCATCAGGTCTTGTTTTGGTGGACTTGAGCAAGCATTTATTGCCAGCGGTAGTGAGGACTCACTGGTACAGACCTCTAATTTGTTCTATATCAATCTTTAGCTGTAAGTTAGCCTATGATTAGCATGGAAAGCAGTGTTCTCGTATTAGAATTACTGTTGTCTTATATTATATATGGGATCCATCTGTGCATAAATGTGTCATTTGAGTGAGCGATATAGTATAGTAAGAGACTGCAGTTTTATGGAGGCTTCTAGATCTCAAGCAAGTATAGGTAGTTATTGCTTTATCAGAGAGAGTCACATTGCATTTCATGTTCATCAGTATGTGCAGTCACATGCTTGCGTAGGTGATATTGTCATGTAGATCAGAGCAACTAGATTTCTTTTACTTTCCTGTGTTTTCACAATACTTGCCCAGTCAAGAAACTGATTAATGTCTCTTTTTGGTCATCCTTCACCTTAGAAGTTGTTTTGTTCTCTATAATGTCTTTATCTCACAGAAAATGCTATAAGATATTTGTCACTGATGGCTTAAAAGATATCAACTATGCATATGCTAGCATAAACATTTTCCATCTGCATGCTTTATGTCTTGTCATTATACAGTCCAGTTGCTTTATCATTTCTAGAATATTTATTTCTGAACAACCTAGGTTTCGCCTGGTAGTTGCTTCTTATCCTTAGGATGGTTAAGGTTCAAGGGTTAGCCTCTCTCTCGTTCTACCCTCATGGACTTCCTCATATATACCAAGAATTTCCACGACTGCATGCAGCAGTGCACACATGGTGACATTGCAGATTTTGGCCAAATTAATGATAATTTTTAGGCTGCCTGAACTTAGTGCCAAACACTTCAGTCCAGACAATAGGTCTTGGTTTATTCCTAGATGTTTATGGCTTCATCGTTGGACTCTAGTCTATTTCTGTCATAAGTATAGCGCTGAAATACTAATTAAACTCTATGACATTATGCATACGCGTTTTGTAAATGTAAATTCATTAAAAATGTTACTTATTTCTGAAGCTAAAGTGACTGCAATTAATTTCTTTTTCCTGTTTGTTTAGGTCTATATATGGCATAGGGGCACGGGGGAGCTTATAGAGGCATTACCAGGTCACTCCGGAGCTGTCAATTGTGTAAGCTGGAATCCAGCAAACCCTCACATGTTGGCATCAGCTAGTGATGATCGTACCATCCGGATATGGGGCTTAAATAATCTAAGCACGAAGCTCAAAGACACTCACAGTAACGGCATCCATTATTGTAATGGAGGAACTTGAGAGATTGAATGCATGCAGCCTGCAGTCATTGATACCTGATATGATTGGTTTCATGTAAATACTTTATCTTGTTGAAAGCTGACATTCATAACAAAAAAAGATTGTCAACAATGCAGCGACTTTCTGATAATAAATTTGCTATTTTCTCTTTTAACATTTAATTAATTTGATTACAGTTATGATGAAAATTTGAAGCATGCTTGCTCTTTGATAATGTAGCTTAGTACCTGACAGTGCATTTCTTTTCTGGTCTTAACCTTCATTCTCATGGTGTATTACCAGTCGTTGGCATGTGATGCTAATACATATATTATTAGATTTGAGATGAGAGAACAGAATTCTGAAGGGTCTTTAGCAACATAGCTTCTCTGTCTTGAGCGTCTCACTTGGGGAGAAGGCTCATTTTCCATGCATAAGATTCGACTATCTTCACACCTGAGATGGTTTTGATTTCAAGGGGAGGGATAGAGAGGTAATATAGCAGAAGGGTTCATTCTTAATTTATGTGACAAGAAATATTAAGATATCCACAAGTTTCCCCAGAAAGACAAAAATAGAAAAGAGAAGCCTTGGAGGGAGTGGATGATAGAACAAACTCAAAGCCAAACATCATAGCTGCTAAGAAGATTTACATAAAATTTCTGCTTAAGTAGTTTTTAAGCGACGCTGAAGGAACTCGCAGTGCTCTCCACAAACTTTCTAGCTCCCTTAAACCACCTCTTGTCTCCAGCTTGTGCCTTGCAAATGTATAGCTTGCCATTCTTTACAGTAGCCGTAATTAATTGGTGCTTGCCACCTTCATCTCCATCAGCAGTTCTTGTCAGCACGGACAGGTTGTAGTACTGTGTCCCACCAATGACAGGAGTTGAACTCTCCAATATGTTTGCGGTTGCCACGGCGTTGGATTCAAAACCACCCTGACCAATTCAAGTATGTAAGTATACATTAAAAAAGAGACAGGAAATGAGGGACACAAAACATCAAGTATATGAGGAGGAGGTAATGGTTCCCAAAAAGCGGATCCGTCTATGTTAAACTGTCCACTTTTGATATGTTAGTGAATTACCTCAGCATCAGTTACACCAGCGTATGTTTGTTTGCCAAGCAGATAGTCCACCTGCAATGATCCATGAGAAGCAAATTAATCAGCAAACATTAGTATATTCTTAGTTGTTGAAAGGTTCAATTCTGGATATGTACATTTGCGAGGAATTGCTCAGGGGAACCGAAGTCAGTTATGGACTTCTTGTCAGTTGAAGTGACCATGACAGTAACATTGCTGTTAGAGTCGAAGTTATCCTCGTATCTCAGGACTTGACCTGGGTACTCAACCTCTTTGCTTGGGTTCCATTTTGATGGAATTGACAGCTTGAACCCATCCCCATTGTATGGCAAGTAGTCTGTGTTTGTTTTTGGCTTACCAAATACATTTGCTGCAATCAACCACAATTTTAAAGCTATCATATCTGAAAATGATCATCTCTAAATCAACTCTCCCTATTTTGCTTCCCAGGACACCATCATATATCCTCGTAGCATTACATGATATTATACGACTAGAATGATGCTCTCTCTGCACAAAAAACACATACAGGAATGAATGATGACCTCTAAAGCTACATAATTCCTATAGATTTTTCTTATCCAGATTTCTCTGCTGCAACCTGCAATAATCATGATCTGGGTGTCTTCTCCCAATGCAAAAAAAAAA
>NW_018397255.1:8518894-8519204 GCF_002168275.2 Theobroma umbraticum | reverse complement strand
ATATATATATAAACACTATTTTTAATTAATTTTTTCATGAAATCAATTAATTTATCTATTTTGATTTTCAAATTTAATTGTAATTCATTTTTAATGAAGATATCATAAACTTAACTTAAGAAATTTTACTTAAATTTTGTTTTATTTTCTTAAACCGTTCAAAATAAGAGATTTGGGGGAGAAGGATTCCTCATTAATTATTTTAAACCAAATTAAGAGTAATTAATTTCATTTTAATTTACAAAAGATGAGTGAATAGTAAAATATCAAGATAAGTCATCGCGTTTATACATATATATATATATATATA
>NW_018397255.1:8488065-8518310 GCF_002168275.2 Theobroma umbraticum | reverse complement strand
AGAAAATGAATAAAAATATATAAAAAATAAAAAGGAAACATTTTGAAAATATTAAAAAGAAAATTATTATTGGAATTATTGTGTTATTAAGGCTTTTTTTGGTAGAATTGAAAAAAAAAATTGAATTTTTTTAAAAATAATTTTTCAATTAAATATTGTTCTCATATCTCACGTGAAAGATTTCTCAATGACTAGGAATAGGATAAACAACAACCCGTCAAGCCCTGAGTCAGAGCAGGCCTTCAAGGCAATGGCCGTCACGAAACCAATAATGAAACCACGTCTTTAATTTTCGAAGTTAAACTCAGACTAACGTAAAAGTAAAAACGCGGAATAAATAAATATCTGATTCCTCCATCCGTTTCTTGTCAGTGTCACCCCACTCTCCTCAAACAAATCACCAAGCTCTCTTTCTGGTTTGTGCTCTTTTACTTTTTTTTTTCTTTAACAAATATGCTGGTTTCTGCATGAATTGCAATTCATTGATCATGTTTTTTTTTTTCTGATATTTGATTCCAGTGAAATTCTTATTTTTAATTCCTGGGTTGTATTTTTTTTTTTCAGTTCTTCTTGTTGGTTCTTTTTGTTTACTGATTTTTCTTGTTTTTGGTTGGGTTGTTGGCTTTGCTGCTGCCCTTTCTTGATCTTGGAAATTGAGCATGCTAATTTTGTGTTTGCTTTATTTCTACCCTTCTTTTCTTTTTTTTTTGCTCAAAAAATTTTTATGGGTAGAGTTGATGTACGGAATTACAGTTCAAAAATAGGGTTAAATGAGTAAGAACAAAGCTTTGGAGGCTTAGCTATGTTTGCGTTTTGGTTTCTGAAACAAAGAGTTAAGAAAGGTGCTGTAATATGTTTATACAAGAAGTCTATATTGTGAAAAATGAAGGCAACTTTAAGTAGAAGGCATTTGGGGTGTTTGGAACACTTATGCTTTTCTCTGCAGACTGTCGTTTAGAAAAGCAAAGTCTTGGCCATATGCTGTGTAGGTGAAACACAAATGACAAAGAAGTATTTAATAGAAAGGATATCATGAAACAACTCAATAATTTGTTAGAATTTGAGAAATTAAAACATCAATGATTTGTTTGCCTGATCTTTTCAAGGAAACAAAGGATCATGGACACCCTCTTTGTGGTTGATGGAAGCTGCATCTTGAAAATTGGCTTTCTACCTAGTCTAACCGTTTAAATTGTAAATCAATATGGTTATTATATGGTATAGATATAGGTTTCAATTTCTAAAATTTAACACCCAAAAGCCATGTGTCTAATAGTAGCTCGGATGGAAAAGAATAGGATGTAACATTTAATTTTCATCAATAATAGAGAGAGACTTCTTGTTGTACTAGTGATGTGAGATGTGAGTTATTACCTACAAACTGTATTTTTCTTTGGCTTTAGCTAAATAAATCAAAACATAATAATTGTGCAACCAACATGTGGTGTGCCTTGGTCTGCTTAGATATTATCTTTAGCAACTAGCAACCATGGGTCTCTTGCAAAAGGATCAACCATGTGTTGGAATTGGGTTTCGTGAAGCTATAACTGTTCCAAGTATCTTCCTACTATATCATTGGTGTAGTTGCAGTTTTTGACAATAAAATTTGTCAACTCTTGACAAAAAATGATATTTGGACAACAGAGGAAAGAAAAAGAAAAAATCACATTGTCTTGAAGCAGTGAAAAAGATTTGATCTTATAAACATCTCACTGTGGATATGGCATGGGATTCAACTAGCTAACTGTAATAACTTGGAATTGTTGCTCATATTCCAGTTAAGTGTTTTTATGTGTCTACTGAGATGCTAAAGCAAAAGGTGTTTTTCTTTTTTTTGTCTGGTAATGGACTTAATTATCAAACCTCAATGTTTGAACTCTTTTTCCAAAAGTATATTCAAAATATACTATTAGAAAGGGAACATTAAATTATTTGTTAGATGTTACTATATTGATGGGATTTCAGGGCTGTTCAGTTTATTCTTGGTGAATAATTTGTCTATTTTCTTGAAGCACAAGAACAATGCCTGAGAAAATAACATCAGAGGACCTTTTGAACAATCTAGTGGAGACCATTGCTGATAGTGTTTCTAAGCAGAAATCTGTGTCCTTTTTTGAGGAAGAGAAATCAAACTCAGTTGTTTCTAGCTTGAATCGGCTTTTTGGACGCCAGAGGCCTGTCCACCATATTTTGGGGGGTGGAAAATGTAGGACTCTTCTACTCTTTTCTTGAAATTGCTATAAAACGTGTGTGCTGATACATGTTATTGCAAATTGTGCAGCTGCTGATGTTTTGTTATGGAGGAACAAGAAGATCTCAGCCAGTGTTTTAGCTGGTGCAACAGCAATATGGGTTCTATTTGAATGGCTTAATTACCATTTCCTGACTCTGTTATGCTTTGCAGTGGTTCTTGGCATGCTTGCTCAGTTTGTTTGGTCAAATGCCTCAGGCTTACTTAACAGGTAACTCAAAGATGCATGCTTATATGTGGTCTTTACGTTTTACTATTTGTTGTTTCTTTAAGGTTTGGTACTCTTGTGTGCTGCTGATGAGTGTTCAATTTTTCTTTGGTAATAAATTACTTCATGGCAATAGGTCACCTTCTGAAGTGCCACGGCTTTTTCTGCCTGAAGAATTATTTGTCAGCATTGGTAGGTCACTTGGTGCCGAGGTGAACCGAGGTTTACAGTTTCTTCAGGATGTTGCATGTGGAGGAAACTTGAAACAATTTCTTGTGGTAGGCCTGCTCTTGAGATTTTTTTAGTATTTTTTTTTTCACAGCTTATGTTTGCAAAGTAATGGTCCTTGCTGATCTTTGAACCTTTTAAAAATTCTGGCATAAATTGTAGAAATATTTAGCTAACTGTTTAGCCATGTATCCTTAATGCATGGAGGAAGAAAAGTTGTGTTTGATTTCTTTATGCATTCTATTTATTGTGGCATTCTTCTCTCTTTCTTTAACTTGGTTGTCTTATATATATAAAATTGATTGTAGATATTTGAAATCTTAAATTGAAATATGTCAATAAGAGGTCCTCAATAACAATATTATTAACACTTGCAAATTTGCCAACTTAATCCTAAAATAAGTTTGAAAATAAAATGAAGTAATATTTTTTGAACAAGTTTCAGCTCGGATGATACAAAAGAAACAAAATAATTGCAATATTTTAAGCTTTAGAAGTATATTGTCAACTTTGCTTACAATCTTCCATAGTTTGTGGAGGGAGAATGTTACACTCAATCTGCATTCCTAATAACTTTCATCTGTTACACTAGATTTGTTTGAGTAAATAATTAATGATCAAAACGTTTCCAGGTTGTGTTAAGCTTGTGGGTTGCTGCTGTTATAGGAAGTTGGTGCAACTTTCTGACTGTTTTGTACATTGGTAAGAAATCTTACTCATTTTATCTCAGCATAACCGTATGTAGATCCACCATTAAAAGAAAAAAAAAAAAAGGCCTGGTAGTACTATGATTTGTGGTCGTGTGCTCTGTACATTGTTAAGCAGACTAGATTTTGTTTGTTTGTGGAACAAATAGGTTGCATGTAATTGAAAGTTAAGAAAGGGACCCTAAAACTGTGACAAGAAGTTGCAGTGCTGTTGATATCAAGTTGATTTCTGCAAAGATTAACAAACTCCCTCCTTTGGTTTGTTGGTGCCGATTAATTTAGTTGTTCTCCTTGTCTTGATTTCTAGTACAAACTGATTATCTATTTGGGTTTAATTTTTAGCTGATTTTCTTCGTTGACTCAACATGAGCATGTTTGTTAGATGCATACATATATAATCCCTAGCCCTTTCTCTTTGTTGCATTCATCATCCTATTTTGAAATTTTTACCTAAAATAAGTGTTGCCTCAATACTTGGTCATGGTCCTCCAACCAGCAAGTAACATCAATGCAAAATAAATTTTTTCTCTCAAGTAGGAATTGAGATTTGCAAGATTTATTCTATAGTTTAAAAGTTAAAAATTATAAATCATAATTAGTGACTAAACTTTTTCATAGTGGGAATTCTAGCCTTTGAACTTTTATTTGTTTCAATCAAGTTATTCTATCTAATGGTATCCTAAACTTCAGACAATTCATGCAATCGAGCCCATCAGACATTAAGTTATGTAAATGTACTGTTAGCTGTATCCCTTGGCATCTAATATGGCCATTGAAAAAAGAAACAGTGTTGACATGGAAACCTTTTTCCTTTCTGAGTTCAAAATTTTACTAGTTTCTTCAAATGAGCGAACTCTATATTTGAGTTACAAGTTCCCATGCTAGCTACATTTTACTTTCATTTTCCTTTTCTCTCTTGATTGCCTTTTTCTTCAAGCGGCAGACTAGCAAGATTGCTGACATCAACCAGTTTAGGTTTGACCTGGCTAGGGTGAATCTGGCTTGCTGGTGCTTATTCGGTGCCAGAATGGTTGGATCTGATTAGCCTAGGCTGCTTTCATTCGTGGCAGCCTAGATCTATGCTGGCTGGCCTGGATTAGACTTGTAGGGGCATGTCGAGGTCAAGCTGGATGGACTCTGTCCTGTTGCTACCTGATCTGGTGGCAGTATGGCTGGATTTGGCCAGCCAAGGCTGTTCTAGTGCCAAGTCCTGGATTGTAGTTATAAGCAATCACACCTGTTGTACCGCTGCTAGGAATTTACAAATAGTAAAAAAATTTACAGGAAAAAAGGAAGGAAAAAGGGAAAAGGAATGAGTAGCCCCTTTCAGAAAACTGTTAAAAGGCAAAAAGGTTTGGAATGAAAAGGGAAAGAAAAGCAGTCTGTCTAGGCCTCTTAATTCAAATAATGAGTAGCCCCTTTTAGAAAACTATTAAAAATGTTGAACTCAAAAAATCTTATGTCAACATTTCTTCCTTTCTCATTGCCACATTAAACACCATATCATATTCTTAATTGAGATTTACATCATTTAACAATTGTTAGACTTGATCACATCAAGCATAACAAGTTTTGTTTCATAATTGGATGAAAATAATGGTTTCATGGCTACTCTTGCCAAATAAAAGTTCAATGGCCTAAATGAACATTTTGAGATAGTTCAGTGGTTAAATTGTGCTTTGTTTGAGCAATGAAGTACTTAATCCAAAATTGAATGTCCACGTTAGAAAAATTCTTTGACTTTTTTGTTTCTTATGGTAAAATTAAAATGATGTTATGTTATTGGTGTTTGATAGTTTCTAATATAAAAAAGTGTAATAATATATTAAAAATTAATATGAAATATAGAAAAAGTAAGAATTGTTGGTATTCTCAAGGGCAAGAGGATATAGTTTTGGAATATTCTGTTTGGAACAGGAGTGGTATTTTACCTTCTTCCTTTGATTCTTTAACTGTATGCTGGAACCATGTAGATATTTTGAAACTAGATATTTTGAAAACTTGATCCATAAAGCAATGGAACAGATAACAGTTTTGCCCTTGAGCTAGTGTAATCAATTTTGGCATTTAACATTATTGAAATTGTGCTTTGCTGGATGTATGATCAGTTTGGTGGGATATTACTGCTAGGCAAGTAAAATTTCCAGGGATTTTTATTTTCTTGGTATCGTAATGTAAATGATGGCATGCACTTTCACATATGACCAATACATTTGGATCTGGAGATGCTTATCTTTTTTCCATCGTATGGAGCAAACCAGACACCTATGCTTTAATTTTTCCAGGATGCTGTTTTCTGTAGCGCATAAGGAACCTTTATCTTCCTGATAAATGTCCATGTATATGTTTCTATGTGCATTGGTGTTTGACCTTGAAGGTTTTCTTTTCCTTGTCAGGTTTTGTTGCAGCCCATACATTACCAGTCCTCTACGAGAGGTATGATGAGCAAATCGATAGCTTTGTGTACAATTTCCTTGACCAGTTTCGGAATCACTATAAGAAGTTGGATACTGGTGTTCTGAGCAAGATTCCCAAGGGAAAGTTCAAGTTGAAGAAGCATGATTAGGTACATTTGTTGACATTCAATAGATCTTCTGAGTTTCTCTAGCATATCTTAATTGTGTTGGGGATCCAGTAAAGCAGGTATATGTAGAATATGTTTGTGGTATGATTTGTGAAAATATGGTATGTTATTCTTGTGACATCACTTTGGATCTTGGAATTATCTTGTTAAGGTCCGTTGCTTGGATTATTTCTCATTAATATGTTAAAATTTTTGCTCGGAGGTCATATTTGCAATAACTCGGCACTAACTCTGTCGTATACCACCAAACAAAAGCATATAGTTTGCCTAATTGTCAGTGTTTCAAGTCAAAATGATTAAACTATCATTCTCTGTGTTCTTTACCAAGCAAAGCTTAAACTCTTTTAAGTCCACGTCTTTCACAGCAGCCAACTAGTCTTGCGTAAAGACTCACAAGCCAACAAACAGTCCATTCACCACAGATACCGATTCCACGAGCCCATCGATGCCCTGCATCGGGTATCTACCCAGTCTGGATTCCATCAAGTATCCAGTCCTTTGCCAACAATTCTCTAAAGTCAAAAAGGTGCAACCATTATTAAAACACCATTGCCATAAACCATTCACAACTCAAGCAAGCCATCGAGAGAGAGACCCACCATTCCATGACCTAAAACATTCACAAGTATAAGCAGCTTACTTCCTTGAGCAATCTGTAACAGCCACATTTGGATGCCCATTGACAGCGGTACCTACACTGATGGCCTCATTCGAAGCGGCCTGCAACCAGGAAGATATGTTCCACCGGCTTTCCAGCATACCGCTGCATTCAAAGGCCAGTAGTGCCCAGCGAAAGCTCCCTCGGCACTCTTGCGACATTCAATCCTCAAATGGCCAATGTCAGCATGAATCTCCACCGCTGGCGTCACCTGGATCATCTGCAACCTGTCGAGGGTTTGTCCCGCTAGCTTACCTCCATAGGAGTTCCCCACAGAGGAGCTCCCACGTCCATGCCACAGCCACACTTGGAAAATCCAAATCATGCCATTCCTCCCTTTCTACCTACCTATCTAATACCACTCATTCCAACCTTTCTACCTAACCTCTTTTGCTTCCAGCACAGCCCACCTCACTTCCATCCAACCCCCTCCTCCTCTCAGCAAACAATGTCAAAACTCTCATTTCAATCTAATCTTCCTTACCACCCCTCCACCTATCTGAACCCTAACCTTGCCATCCCCTACAACGACATCCTTCGAGAGCCACCATCCAGGAACACTGCACAAACTACCCCCGCCGACTCCCTCCCCAATCCTCCTAGCCCGACGTCCACTCAATCGTGAGCACCCAATAAGCCTGTCGGACCAAAGGCACTATAACTCTTCCACTAACCTCATCTTTTACACCAACCATTCTCACCACATCCGATCCTTTTGTAGTACCCTCAACCAAATCAACCCCCCGAGTAAGTTCGATGACGCCCAAAATTTGTGTTGTTGACATGGTTGAAGAGAAAAAAAATCGAGAGTGTGTAGCATTGCATCCATTTACTTTTACTTTTCTATTACACAGTTTTGAATTATTTACTTGTGATTATACACAGGACCTTAAAAACTCAAAAAACGATGTAGAAGTAGATGGATGCAGTTGCCACACACTCTCTCGATTTTTTCTCTTCAACTATGTCCTCCGCAAAAACTTTGGGTGTCATCGAACTTGCACTCTGGGTTGATAATTGCAACGATCATAATACTTACCTTTTGTGTTTTGCTGCCACAAAGACTTCAGGAAACGTCTACGCCATCCTTCCCAAAATATTGAAACCGGGAGACCAAGCAATAATCCACTACCTCATCAGGCCATGCAAAGTCATCCACCGGAGAAGCAACGGGCAGCTGCAGTACCAATCTTGGCAGGGAGGGACCATCGTTATCTACAAGAATGGAGAAACTAAATCAACCTGTACCCATTGTGCGATATGCTTGTAAGAGTTGAAGGATGGAGATCATTGTAGGGTTCTTTCTAGATGCAAACATCTATACCATAAAATTTGCATAGATCCGTCTCTAGTTAAAGACAGGCATTACCCATTTTGTCGTGGTTCTTTCCATGATTTGGAACCAACCACTCAGATTGTAGACAGTTCACAGATGGAGGATGGATTGAAATCCTAATATTTCTAGTATATAATTGCTACAAGTTTAAAACAGAGGTTTGATTTTATTCCATTGAGCTTTAATTAGTAATTCACTTTTATATTTTATTAGTATTTAGTACTATTAATTAACAATAGTTCCATCAAACCAATTAATTAAACATGATATAAACGTCTGTTAAGTTATATATTCATCATCTGTCATGGTAAACATATTTTTAACTTTGAAAATCAGGATTAGGGCTTTTAACAAGTTAAAGTTTAAAACTCTGGTTTTCTTTTTCGTTTTGTATCTCTTCTTTCTTTGACCTTTTTATTTAGTTCCCCTCCATACAAGAAGCTCTACAAGCGAGATTCCTGGCAATAGTCAGACTGGTCTAGCTTACCTGTGCTTTATATGCGGCTGCTAGGTTGGATTTGGCCGACATTGTTAATTTCCGGCCCTAGTTGGCCATGTCTAGGCCTTGGAAAGCTAGACGAAGCCAACTTACTAAGTCTCCATCTCCATCAAGTCATTGATGATTCCCAATAAATATAAATATATATATATATAAAATATCACATGATTATGTGATTACAACGTCCATTATGAAAGATCATTCCAATTCAAACAAATAAGATTATGTTTTTCACAATATTGTCTCTTAAAACTGTCTAAGGCACTACATTTAAAATTAAGATTGTAGCAAAAAAGAAAAAAAAAAAAAGAGGTGCTATGGAGTAGAGGTGTCTCAAGTCGAGTTACTCGACCAAGCTTGTGGGCTCGGTCTGGTTCGAGTTGCATTAGCTTAGAAATTTAAATCCAACTTGGTCGATTATCTTATATTATATAATTTTTATGTAAAAATATATTTAAAACATGAATATAAAATAATAATTAAATGGATGAAATGAATTGAATTTATGTTTAACTTTAAAAATGAAAGGTATGATACATCCAACTTGGTTCAATTCATAAAGACTTCTAACGTAAAATTCAAAGAAGCTTAAAACAATCCATTCATTAAAAAGCTTGTTTCTTTTTCTTTTTTTTTTACTTTTACCTGATTATTAAATAGTTCTAATCTACCTAGTTATCTATGGTTCTCTAATAATTTAGTTTGACAAAGATTTTAGTATTAAATTAAATTAATAAAACAATAGAATCCTAAATTAAAGGATATAATTCTTAAACTTAAATTTTTGTTAGAGTATGTAAAGCAATTCTATTTTATAAAATATATATTAATTTCAATACTTTATTACTGTATTTTTTACACAAAAAAATTGTTAATAGTACATATAAATGTAAAGATTCCGAGATCTACAGTAACATTTTAACAAGTATAAAAAATTTGGACTTCCATTTAGCATCAGATAGTAGCAAGAATATATATGACATGTATTGGCGTCTCTTCAAAACCATGTCCAGGATTTGCAGAAGCTGGTGGCAACGCATTAGCCTGCTTAATTGTTTGACATGCTCAATTGGAGTTAACGGTAATTTTTTATATGAATCAATAATATTGTATCCTCCAGTACTGATAAAAAATTAACCAAATCCGCCATGAATTAGGATTAATTAAGTTATTATATATATAAAGGACGTAAATTAAGAAACTCATATACAGTGTATAGAACAACAGAAGTAGGTGCATGCACAGTCTCTCTGGATTCTTTCTCTTCAATCATGTCATCCGCACAAACCCTATTGAGCGACCTCCAACTTGCAGTCTGGGTGACGATAATAGCAGTACTGATAATAGTTGCCTTCATGTTTTGCTGCGACAAAGGCTTAAGGGAAAGTCTCCGAGCTCATCCTCCCCAAGATATTGAAACCGGGAGACCACGCAATAACCAGGCCAGGCAAAGACAGCCACCGGCGAGCCAGCAGGCAGCTGCAGTACTAGTCTTGGCAGGGACCATTGTTATCTACAAGGATGGAGGAACTAAATCAAACTGCACCGATTGTGCGATATGCTTGGGAGAGTTGAAGGATGGAGATGAGTGTAGGGTTCTTTCCAAATGCAAACATATGTACCATAAGCTTTGCATAGATAAGTGGCTGGTTAAGGATACGCATTGCCCACTTTGTCGTGCTTCTGTCCATGATTCGGAACCAACCACTCAGATTGTAAACAGTTCTTAGAGTCTTAGATAAAGAAGGATTAATTAGAATGGGATTGGAGTCCTAATTTTTTTACATGTTGAGCTTTAATTAGTAATTCACTCTTATATTGTATTACATATTATTTAGTAATATTAATAATATATAGTTCAATCAAAGAAATTAATTGGACATGATATAAACGTCTGTTAAAGTGATATATTCGTCATCTGGCATGGTAAAATAATTTTTTTATTTTATTATTAATGTTGAAAATTAGGATTAGGCCTTTTAACAAGTTAAGTTAAACTTTGTTTTTCATTTTCCATTTGTGTTTAGTTCCCCACTCCCCTCTTTATTTAGCCGGATTGGTGGCAATAGTTGGGCTGGTCTACCTTGATGGTGCTTCATCTGCGGTTGCAAGGTCGGATTGGGCCGAACGTTGTTACCGGTCCCAATTGGACAGGTCTAGGCCTTGGATGGCTAGACCAAGCCAACCATTTGGGCTTTTTTAAGGCCTAATTAAGCATCGATAAAGGATGCTGCTACAACTCTTTGTTCAAATGCTACATATATTTTAATGAGAAAATTACGAGAAACAATTTTTTTTATAAGTTTAATTTAAAAATATATTTTTTTATAATTTTAATTATTTTTTATTAATTTTTTACATGATTTGACAATAATACCTTTTAAACAATTTCAGATAAATTAAAATAATTTTAATTTTCTCTATTTCGCATACAGATAAAATTTTAAAATTAAATCTTGATTTTTCTCTGGTTAAATACTGTTTATCTCACTATTCAAACAGTAGAAATGACATCAAGCTTTTTCTTAATTTATTTTATTTTTTGGGATGGTAGATCTTGGGGTTTTCAAAGATAATAAACAACGATTTTACTTTGATTACAGGGAACATGATGAATGTGGTAATGGATACTTTTTGGTGATAACTTACTTTAAAGCGTGTGCTACGATGGAGATGCCTGTGTTGATTAGTTGGATAAAATTGATTAAGATAATGGGCTCAGGGAGAAGGAATAACTAAAATATGTTTGGTGAGTTTTATGGTGGTTTACGGTTTTGTTATGCTTGGGATTATGATGATTGTTAAACATGTTTGTTGGGGATTTAAATTTTTTTATGGGATTTTGAATAGAAATTGTTCAGAGAATATTTTGTAAAGGAAATATATTTTGTTTTTGTATAAGAGGAGTGAGCAAGGCCCTCCCGATAAAGATATATTTTGTCTTGCTTTGAAGGGTTATAGAGTTTTGTAACCTATTTTTATGAAATGCACATTTTCATGGCTTAGTAAAAAAAAAAGTGTTTTAGATTCTTGAGTTTATTGGTTTATTCATAGAACTCCAAAGTTGAAAAATTGAAATTGATTATACTGATTTTTAAGTATTGTAAGACTAGTTTTTAAGTATTGCGTGATTGGTTTTTAGATATTACATTATTGGTTATAGGCATTGTGTAATTGATTTTTAAGTAATGCTTAAGTCACATAATATCTTAGTAACTAGTCACGCAATGCCTTACTAGCAAGTCACGTAATACCTACCAACTAGTCATGCAATGCCATATTAACCAATCACGCAATACTTAAAAATTAGTCACGTAATGTCTAAAGTCAGTTACACAATATCTAAAAATTAGTCACACAATATTTAAAAACTAATCATGCAATACCCATAATCAATCATGTAATATCTAAAAATAGTCATACAATACTCAAAAACCACCAAAACTACTTATTTCCATTTAACAATATCAATAACTTCAAATGATACACCATATTCTATTTAACAACATAATTAACGAATATGCCTACTTGACAAAGAGTGCTTAAAATGTTCAAAAGTTTTTCTTCATATATCAAAAATCACTCCAAAATACTTAAAAATTCTCAAAACGCTCAAAAGTTTTCTTCGTGTATCAAAAACTACTCCAAAACGCTCAAAATGCTTAAACGTTTTTCTTTCTAATAAGAAATACTCTAATGATAAATAGTCTGACGAGAAAAACTCAAAGAATATGAGTTAGTTTGAGATGCAAACTTAAACATACTTGACTCGTTAATAGGTTTCGGGTTGAGGTGCGGAGCTAAATAAATGAGTCGGTTTTATTAAGAGTAATTTTGTTGAAATTTTAATTCTCTTGATTAAAAACAGTTAAAATTATAAAAATATCTATTGTCAGAAACGTCTTATGCATGAGGCCTATTTAAAAAAGAACTCTATTTTAATTTGTTAAAAAAAAATTTGTTATCTAGTTTGAAACAATGTTGAATATTTTATAAGAAAAAAATTATATTTTTATATGAATTTTTAAAATTAAAAAATTCACAGCAACCTAGTTTTGTTACACGCTAATTTCTAACAATTTACTCAAATAGTGTCAAAAAAGTTTATTCTTATTACTCTTTAATATCATATTATTCAAAACATTTTAATTTCTCATACCACCTTTTCAAAAAACATACCAAACGCTCAAAATCTCAAGTTATATTTTTTTTACTACTTTTTCTCATAATAGTTTTCAAACGAAGTTTTTCAACTTAAATATTTTTTAACATAATATTTTAAAAAATCTTTTTAACTATTTAAAAAAATTCAAATAAATCTTTGTTATTATCTTATGTTAATCAAACCTTTATACTTTTATTTTGAATTAAATAAGTTCTTATAATTAAGGGTGGATTAACTACCATTAGTCAAATTTTCACTTGTTATTTTACACCCAATATGAGGTTAACATGGAGAATGAAATATCATGTGATCATGCTATCATGTCACGTAATCATCTATTATGACATGTCAATATTATGTGATATAGAATAATATAAGTGATCATTTAACTAACAATAGTTACTTATGAGAACTTATTTGATTAAAAATACAATTATAAGAATTTGATTGAACTTAATAAAATAATAAAAATATGAACTTATTTCAAATTTTTTAAATAATTTAAAAACTTTTTTAAATATTATATCATCTTTTTCAAACGCAATAGCAAATATTAAATATAGCCTAAGCTTGCTTAGACATATAGCTAATATTGTGAATGTAATCTATAGATTTCCACTGGTGTTTTACACTCGTAATATATTATCATCTCCTCAAAAGAAAAAAAAAATTGATATTGCTAACTGTCATGAGGAAATCACTAGGTACCCAACTTAAAATGCAACCAAGCCTAGATCAACGTAGAAAATATAGGTGCACAAATTTAAGATTAGCATCTTTTACCTACATTTATGAATAATACACACACTATAATTCTGTAAAATTAGAAGAGCTATAATTAATATATATATATATATATATATATCAAAGAATACTTTTTAGTTGTACTCTTTATTTCCCCTCAATGTGAATTTTCCTTGCTTCTTGATTACAGTTTTGTTAACTTATTTAAAATTTAATTTAATTAGATGTTTCAAGTACAAATATTAAGATGAAACAGATGAAATTTAAGAGATGGTAACCCAAGACTGAATGTGTTTTTATTATATATGCCAAAGACCCTATGGCAATGCGGCAATGTCTAAGTTTGATACTTGTGTTAAAAGCTTCATACGCCTATGTTGTTTGCTGTTGCTGGGTAGTTTCAGGCTTCATACGCCTGTTCTTGTAGAGCCAGTATTGTTGCTAGTTTGTTTTTGGTTGCAGACTTTCGGCTGTTTCTGATATTTGTGTTTAAGCTTGGGATTCATCTTTTGTTGTTGCAGTTAAGGTGGCTTTGGGATTTTATCTATCTTCCGAGACGTTTTTTAATTGTTTATTTCTATTAATAAATCCCTGTATGCTTCTCAATAGATATGCCAAAGAAAAATATAATTTGAGTCAAAATTTTGAACGATGTCATTGTTAATTATTATATGTCAAGCTAAAATATTCTGATTTCATTAGAAAAATTATACTTTTTTGTATCTTTCATCGATTCAGGAGAGCCAAAATCAAGGTAAGTTGGACTTTGATGAACCCTCTTAGGATTAAATATTCTCACTTTATTTAATTTGCACATGGCTAAGGTTCTATTCCTCCTTACCCTGAAACAAACTGGGGAGAGGGCCGGTCGTTTGAAAATTGCTGCCTCCATCTGCTACTCAAGGGTTGATCATATCATACAAATTTTTCCAGGTAGATGAGCTGCATGTGGCAATGAAGGTTGAGAGTGTGTAGACCTGTTGCTTCCACGAGTGGGCAACAACCCTACATGAGAATGGCTCATGTGCGAGGGAGTGGGACCCTACCCCGCCAACTAAGAAGAATGTATGGAGACTATAGCCCTGCTATGTCACTCTCCTTCCTGCTTTACTTAGTGCCAGACCCAGTGGTACTACTTTTACCCGTTATAAATTGCGTGGTGTGGTCTCATTTCACTCAACTACAAAACGCTCTTTGCCCAAGTTAGAAGCAGTTTCCTTCTGCCGCATTACTACACAACTCAATGGTGGTTGTCAGTGGCAAGAAGCCTGCAGGTGTTTCTAAGATGCTCATCAACAATGATCACCATGATGCGACTTGTCTATTTACATATAAGGAAAACGATGGGGACGATGACGACGACGACGATGGAGCTGACGTAGCACCTGCGGCGTAGCTAGCTAATGACATGAGGGATTAGAGGATATCATCTCAGAATAGCTGGAGAGCTGAAGAAATCAACCGATACATATGTATTTGTAGACTTTAAAAGCCAGTAATCTACTTATAATTGTGCGCTTAATATATAGCTGAAGTTCACTCTTAGTTGTATGACTCACTAGTAAACTTGTCACTATGAAGAGTGGCTTCCATGCTAATACATATATCTACATTGTACTATTATACTACTGCCCTTTCTTTCTCCTTGTTGCTTATCTCTCTCCCTGTCTCTGTCTCTCTATCTCTCTCTATCACATACATATCATGATGTTTGGCTTATTGACAGGCTTAGGGCTTTGCATTTCCAAGTCCTCTTTATGGTTTTACAAATTAGGGAAATGCTAACGCGTATCTATAGGCATATATTTGTTCCAAAATGTCCTCTTGCATTTACAATGATACCATTCTTACTGAACTAACTGAAGTTAGGAAAACCCTTTTATATATATTATATGCAATCTTATCATCTTCCAGCAATACATGTTCCCATTTTAATTTGTTTAATAACTCTTGCCTTTGTTGACATAATGGGATTGCTTAATTTCACTTGGACACAAATTATTCGACAGTTTCCCTTCTCAAACTGAAAAAAACCAACAAATTCAGCTAAGAGGACCAACGATCACTGCAGGCATGTTTTACTGTTAATGCTAGCTGCTAGTGAAACTGATGGCTGATTCATTTTTTATATATATTGGATGAAGAAGCAGTGTAGAAGATTAATTTTAGTAGATTACCTTCTTTTCACTGATGTTTTCCAAGTTGTAAAAGCAGGAAATAAAATTTTTACACTACTTTCTTTTAAAGTCTTTCTTCAAATGATTATTACATTAGGTAGCTTAATGTTTTTTCGTCTACATATGTATGTCCTATTTGTCTAATCAATACTCTCATTTCTATCTCTCATAATAAGTCAACAATTCAGGCTCCATGTGGCGGTAGATTGATAATTAGAGCAACATGTGTTCCACCGCAAAGCATGGACTTGACTCGCATTAGCACTGGACAATCTACTATTTGGGAGAGGAAAGCAAGTTGGCTGGCAAACAAGACTTTTGTTTCTTGGTATATCATCATCATCACTTGATCATTTCATCTTCTTTCTTCCCTTTCTTTTTTACTTACTTTCCTTTTGCAAAGTATTATACATATATAATATAAAATCATATTTAGGTTTTAGGGTTATATATGCTTTCTGGGTATAAGGATTCAAGAGAACAAATTAAATTAAGCTACTGAAGTGATGGCCAACGTGGTGAATGGGGATAACATATCTCCACTAGACATAAAGGAAGAAGCATTTAATAAAGCAACATATTGAAATGGTACATATATACAACAACTAAAAAGCAGATTAATTGGCCATCAGGGGAGGGATGGATATATGCTTCAGGAATAGCTGTTCAATTGTATTTATTGCATTATTTGACTTCTTATCTTTGTGTATGAGATTATGTTGGACACTTATCTACTTATTAAAATATGCATTAACACTGAAATTTCTTAACTTCACAAGTGGATTTATAGGATGGTTACAAATCTTCATAATATGTCTAAATTTTGACATTTGTGAATTGTGAACCTTTTAAATCCGCTGTTGAAGTTAAATTAAAATTTTCAACATTTATATATAGGATAATAATTCATTTTTAATACTACTTTTTAATTCATGGAATGGTTGTATTTGGTTATGTATAGTATGTATTGCTGCAGCTGGATCTTTGTATGTAACAGACTGTTGAATGTGTCTTTCATTATTTGGATCAGCTGATCTGTAATGCTTTCTCCTGTGGGTGCAGGATAAGCGTCGGTGAACAAAAGGGACTTTGATGAAGAGGACAAATTAAGTACAATTTAATTTGTTAACACACACACATATATATATTACCAAAGGAAAAGCCTCCGTCCCTCTCTCAACTCCATGACAAATTGGAGCTTAATTTTATATTCTAAGACGTGTGACTCATTTTAATTCATCTTATAGTTTCAATGTTCAGTCTCTCTTTCTGAACTATTTCCTATAGTGTATTTTCGTTTTTGGTAATTAAAAATAATAAATTTTGAATACATATCACTTGAGAAAGACAAAAAAAAAAAAACCCATTCGTAGCATGAGCAAGAAAACCGTGTATATTATACTATTTAACATAAAACCAAATGTTAAATACATGATACATGATAAGTTATTAATTAGATCATTTTCACTATTAACATCAACAATAACAATAACAAAATCTGCATGTCTAATAACGTAATTATAAAAATTTTAAATCATAAACTTGATAACTGTTCGACAATTAAACTATTTAATTACTAAAAAGATAAATAAATACTTATAAGATTATTATATATTACTTTCATGTCAATTATAAATAATCAAATAACTGAATTTTTTTTCAAAAAAAATAGGATTATTATTCTTATGAATTTTATGATATACATTCACACAAGTTGTATGCTTTAGAAAAAGCTAGCGTGTACGGTTTAGAAAGAGAGACTTTAAATATTAAAAAGAATATCTTTCATTGTTATATATGACCTTAGGTAAGCCATACATTCATTAGACAAGAATTATACCTAAAACAGGTGAACAAAGTGAGTGTTGTATCAAACCTTATTACAAAAAGAGGAAACAAGTCACATGTAAATTACCCTTTTGGGGAGGTCCTTTTAATTTCATATCGAAAAGTAGCTGCTTAAAGATTATTCTTCACATGGTCAATATCTCATTTAAATAGTTGGATGTTATTAAGTTTTTGTTATTATATTTATGAGGAGTCAATGACCCACAACGGTCCAGCCCCATTGACTGATCATGTGATGGTCACTAAGGGCCATGCCTTGCAAGTGTCTAGTAAATGGGAAAATGGCCATACCCCTTCCTTTTACAAGATTAAAAAATAATAATAATAATGGAGACAGTCTTGGTGTCGTGGGCATGTCCTTCGTTGAAGAATTAAAAGCAAGATTTTGAACATTATTATAATATTATGCCCAATACGTAATTTTTGGATGGTATGACATGTCCCAAAAATATGTAGAGTAGTATAATATTAGTTTGCCAAGGACACATGGCGAGATGGTCTTAACGAGGAGAAGAAGTTTCATTTGTGGGAGATTGGAAAAAAATAAAAAATAAAAAGATCTCAAATGTGCCGCTTGATATATTTTTTTTAATAGCAGAAAGAATTTATTAAGATCTTGACGCAAGGCATCGAACAATACAAAACAAAAAACACAAGCAAAAGGAGAGTCAAGGCAACAGAGTCAGGTGCAAAACAAAAATAAACAAAGACAATAGCCAAAGCAAAACGAACCAGAGAAAGAAAAAACCAGGAACAAAGGAAGTAGCAGTTGAAACAAGAAGCAAAGAAGCAAGCGAACCATCGCGAAAATTAGAAAACCTGAATGAAATCAAAAGGTCTATCCACACTAGCTTTAGCCCTCTCATTCGCCACGGAGCAGTCTTTGGATTTTCACACCATTTAATTGCATTTATAGAGTCAGATTCAATAATCAAAGAATGAGAAGAAGTTCAAGAAAACACACCAAAAAAACCAAAAACTTCCTTTGTCGCCATGATTTCAAAACGATTAAAGTCACCAATACCCTGGGATTTGGAAAACAAAAGTTTAAAATTCCCACTATAGTCTCTTAGAACGTCCACATACCAGCAAGACCCGACTACGTTAAGATAAAATTAGCTTGAGTCTTGTTTCTTATTTTAACTAAGTATTGGACATGTGTCTATTTTGCTTTGTTGTACTAGTTTAGTAAGCTAAAACTTATGTTGCTACTACATGTTTATAAATGTGTAAGCTTTGCATGCTAACTTTAATCTTATGTTAAACACTTGGTGGTTTTGTACAAGTGTTATGCATTTTATGTGTAAATGCTTATATCTCTCTTCAGTTAATATGATGATCGATATTAGCAAAGTTATTTTCTTCTTAACTTTGTTCTTGTTCTATGCATTACAATTATATATTCTTTTAATGGTTCTTGAACATCTGTTCTATGACATCAACCATATCATGGTATTAGAGTATTAACCGATCCTTGAGCCACCTAAAATACTAAAACACAATCCTAAAATCTCATCTTTCACCTACCAAAAACTTACTCTTTTTCAAACAATATCAACTTCAACTGTTAGATAGCAATCACCACCTACATTTGATAGTTCAAACTACCATGTTTGGGTTGTCAAAATGAAAGCATTTTTGAAAGAGAATGCCACATAAGCATAAGTGAAGCAATATGAAGAGGACATTACAAAGAGATATAGAGCTATATCTTTCATACACTCAACAGTGTCTAAGTTAGTCTTTAGTAGAATTATGGGGTATGAGACTACAAAACAAGCTTTAAGCTTAAACAGGAGTTTTTGGGGTCTACAAGAAGCAAATAGATGCGTTTGTAAAATCTCATAAGAAAATATGAACTTTTGAGAATGAAGGAAAGTAAGATAGTGGGTGAATTTGTTGAAGATGTGATGAAGCTGGTGAATCAGATTCGACTTATGAGTGAAACTTTTACAGATGTAAAAGTGGTGGAGAAGGTTATGATGAGCTTACCAGAGAGGTTTGATGGCACTGTTACTTCTCTAAAGCAAGTAAAGGACATCTAAAAACTCACAATCTCAAATTTAATGAGTGCTTTGGAAACTGATGAACAAAGAAAAGGAGCAAGGAGAGATGAAAGAGTTGATCATGCTTTGTCTACTTGTATGAAAGGCAAAACTCATGTAGATTCTTCATTTAAAAAGAATCCAAATAATACCAAAGAAAAAGATAAAGCTGGTACTCATACTGGAAGATTGCAAAATGGAAAAGGAAAGCTTCCAGTTTGTACTCACTACAAAAAGAAGAACCATGCTGAATCTTTTGGCTAGTTTAGACCTAGGGTTAAATGCAATGCATGCAAACAACGGGGACATGTAGAAAGAGTTTGCAAGAATAAAGCTGATATAGCAAACAAGGAAACAAAGGCTATAAAACAAGTTGAGAAGGCTAAAGTTGCAGAAGAAGTCTCATTTATGGGTACCACAAAGTCTGGTTTAACATATGAAAATTAGTGGCTTATTGATAATGCATGTTCAAACCACATGACCTCAGAGGTTGAATTATTTTCTGAAATCGACACTAATCATTATTCTTCAATAAAAATAAGAAATTGTTATATACTACAAGCTACAGGGAAAGGCACAATTGCAATTCAAACTATTTTAAGCACCAAGTATGCCCTTAATGTGCTTTTAGTTCTTGAAATAACTTAAAATCTCTTGAGTGTGGGTCAGCTGGTTGATGAGTATTATGTGTTGCTACTTAAAAATCATGCATGCACAATTCATGAGCCTTTAAGTGAATATTTGATGTCAATGTCTATGGTTAAGAGATATTTTCCTATAAAATAGAGTAACATTTACTTATCTGCAATTAAGTCATCAACTAAACAATCAATTTTCTAGAACAAAAGGCTTGGTCATTGCAATTATAAGTCATTATTGCAAGCCAGTGCCTCTGGTTTGTTGATGAACCTTTCAAAATTGCATGAACATGGTAAACTGACTAAAAAGCCTTTTCCTAAATTGAGCCTGAATAAAGCAGTTAATAGACTAGATTTAGTTCACTCTAATGTTGCTAGACCTATGAGTGAGCCTTCTCTAAGTGGAAGTAGATATTTTGTTATTTTTACTGATGACATGTTTAAAATCATTTCAATCTATTTGATTGAGCACAAGTCAGAAGTATTTTTTGTGTTTCAGAAATTTAAAGTTAAAGTTGAGAATGAATATAGTTGTAAGATCAAGACTTTAAGGAAAAATAATAGAGGAGAATATATTTTTTCAAAGTTCACAAGTTATTTGGAAAATGAGGGTATTCTTTATCAATTAACTGTTTTGTACTGTCCTAAATAAAATGGTGTGAGTGAAAGAAAGAACAGAACTATTGTTGAGATGTGCAAGTGCCTTCTATTTGGGAAAATGCTTCTAAAGAGCTTCTAGGCTAAAGCATTTAGCACTACCGTATATCTGCAGAATATCTTGATAACTCAAGTTGTTAACAACAAAACTCCTTATGAGGCCTAGCATAATATCAAGCCCTTTATTGATCATTTAAGGATTTTTGGGTCTATATACTATCAAATGTGCCTTAAGAACTCAAAGATTAGTTACAGCCAAGACAAAGATGGGAATCTTTATTTGTTATAGTCAATAGTCCAAGGTTTACAGAATTTATCAAATTGATTCAAGCAAAATTTCTATTAGTAGACATGTATCATTTGATGAAAGAGCTTACTGGAATTAAAAACTTAACCAAGTGTAGTATATTAGGATTCCAAATGGGGATATTGATTTTCATCCTACCAACAGTGAAGAAGTGATTGACAATGAACAATTGGTAAATGAGCCTCCTATGAAAGGCACTCGATTATTACAAGATATTTATGAAAGCTGTAATATAGCTTTGTATGAACCTGCAACACCAGAAAAGGCACTCAAATCTTCTGAATGGATTGAAGCCATGAAAGAAGAGCTTATTGCAATAAATCTTAATAAAACATGGAGCTTAGTTAATAGGCCAAAACATCATTATATTCTTAGAGTGAAGTTTGTGTTTAGGAAGAAGTTCAATTCTAATGGTTCATTGAAAAAGCATAAAGCCAAACTTGTAGTCAAAGGCTTTGCTCAGTTGCTTGATGTGGACTACCATGAGACATTTATGCTAATTGCTAGAATGGATACCATTCGATTACTAATAGCATTGTCAGCTATGTTCAAATGGCAAATATTTCATTTAGACATTAAATCTGTTTTCTTGAATGGTGACTTGCAAGAGGAAATTTTTGTTAAGCAGCCTTATGGTTTGAAACTGACTCTATCAGAGACAAGGTATATAGGTTTCACAAAGCTCTTTATGGTTTGAAGCAAACACCACATGCCTGGTATTGCAAGATTGATGAATACTTGAGAAGTCAAGGATTTCAGAAAAGCTGCAATGAAGTTACATTGTATGTATAGAAAATAGGTGACCAAAATCCATTAATCATCTCATTATATGTAGATGATATGTTAGTTACAAGAGGAAATGTAGAAAGAATTACAAAGCTCAAGTCATAAATGCAAAACAAATTCAAAATGATTGTCTTGGACAAATGAGCTATTTTCTAGGATTACAGATTCTTCAAGATAATACTGGGATCCATGTAATTCAATCAAACTAAATTATTGAAGTTCTAAACAAGTTCAATATGAGTGATTGCAAGACTATAAGAACTCTTCTTATTACTCATGAGAAGCTGTCAATTGATAAGGGATCCAAACTTGAAAATCCTTCATCATTTAGAAGCTTGATAGGATCATTGCTTTATATATGTACTTCAAGGCCTGATTTGATGTTTGCTGTGAACTATCTATCAAGATTTATGTAAGTTCCAACCACTAAACATTTCACAACAGCTAACAGAGTTGTTAGATATTTGAGAAGAACATCTGATCTAGGCCTTCACTACTTATTTTGATGCAAAATCAGTTGATTTAGTTGGCTTCACTGACAATGATTGGGCAAGATGATTTGATGATTGCAAGGGCACTTCAAGTTATGTGTTTTCTCTTAGAAATGGTTCTTTTGCTAGAACTTAAAGAAGCAATAGACAATTGCTCAATCCTCTAAAGAAGTAAAGAATATTGCAATGGTTACAGTTACAAATCAAGCCATTTGGGTGAGAAAAGTCTTAGTTGATCTTGGTTTTCTTCATATGCCTCCAGCTCAACTGTTTGTAGATAATAAGTCTGTTATTGCTATGATGAAGAATCTTAGTTTTCACAATAAAACAAAACATATCAAGGTTAAATATCATGCCTTGAAAGAAACTAAAAAAAATCAAGATATATCCATTCAACATTACAGCTCCAATGATCAAGTTGTAGATATTTTGACCAAACCATTACCTTTGCCCAAGTTTGAAGAGTTGAGAAACAAACTTAATGTTTACCAAGCTAGTGCTCAGGAGGAGTGTTGAGATAAAACCAGCTTGAGTCTTGTTTATTGTTTTAACTAAGAATTGGACATGTGTCCATTTTGCTTCGTTGTATTGGTTTAGTAAGCCAGAACCATGTTGCTGCTACATGTCTATAAACGTGTAAGCCATGCATCTTAATTTTAATCTTATGTTAAATACTTGGTGGTTTTGTACAAGTGTTATTAATGCATTTTGTGTATAAATGCTTGTATCTCTCTTTAATTAATATGATGATCAATATATACAAAGTTATTTTCTTTTTAACTTTGTTCTTGTTCTATGCCTTACAGTGGTATATTCTTCTTAATGTTTCTTGAACATCTGTTTTATGACATCAACCATATCAAGGTAGCCTCTAATGACGCCTTCAACATTAAATTTTAAGAAACCCATAGGAAACCTAACCTAGGTACAAAAAGAGTTGGCACTCAATTTTCCTTTAGTAACACTTACATAGATATGATCAACAATTAAAGAACACATAACAGGTCACTTAACCTTGGTTTATTGAGAAACTCTCAGCTTAGCCAACTCAAACACTTGACAAGGATCTCAAACCTTTCCTTGAAAAACCATATTATTGGTGCTGCTTGATATTATCTCTTGATTCAACATAAAGTAAGAGACTATTCTTTGTTAAAAAAGGTTAGATCAAGGTTCCTCAATGAAGTCAACACGATGAGTTGACTGAGTAGCTAGACGTGAGTACTAGTGGTGTTGTGTGAATCAGGTGGAGTCAAGACTTATTCAATTATGTTGTGATACCCAACATCCCACATCTGATATGAATGTGATTGTTAAAACCTATATAATAATCCAAGTCTACTGCTACTAGCAACTTGAGTTTAAGTTTTTGAGGGTTATGTGATTTAGGTTCAAAAAGTTACTAAGCTAGTGGTTGGACTTGGGTCGTTACAAATGGTATCAGCCTGCTCCAGTCTGATGTGAGCTTTCACATTGCTCTGGTGAGATTTTAGACCTATGGATGTGATGTGTGACATTGATGAGGACATCAAGGAAATGTCGGATTGTGATACCCAACATCCCACATCTGCTATGAATGTGATTGTTAAGACCTATATAATAATCCATGATGTGTGACATTGATCAGGACATCAAGGATTTAAATGGGTGGGATTGTGATACCCAACATCCCACATCTGTTATGAATGTGATTGTTAAGACCTATATAATAATCCAAGTCTATTGTAAATTCTAATTGAGAATCAATATGAATTTTAGTGAAATTTTATTGATTGTGAATTACTTGGTGATAATATATATTTATTAGGTAAGAGTTCTTAATAAGTAGAGGTTTTTTATGACCAAGTAATAAGCTTTATAAATATGAGGTTATTCTTATCCTTTTGAATGATGAGAGATGGATTTTTTTCTATGAGGGATTCATAGAATTGTAAAAATGTGAAGAAAGGTATGGGAAAACATAGGGTTGGATTGCATAATAAAAGATATTTCATGGGTTTAAACTCTAAAGAGTATCGAAATTACGTTTTTTTTTCAAAGCTCAATTTCGTATTTTTCTATGTTTTATAAGTTTTGTAATTTTTACATTTACGTGCGTTTTTTTCTATCTCATTTGTAAATATATGCAATGAAAGTCAAATCACGTTAAATATTATTTTTATGTGTAATTTGTTTTTGCATTAATTTCGTTGTTGAATACACTCCTTCTTGAAAATCTCTACACTTATCTTGTTTCCCTAATAATATTGTAATTATTTAAAAATCATATATAGTAAACTTGATTTTATGGTGATATTATATTAATTTAATTACCCCACTCATATAATTCTTAAGTATAAAATTGACTCGTTGAACTTTTTATTTTCCTAATTTTTAAATCTTATTTAATTTTTTAATAAAGAATTTGATAAAAAAAATTTATCAAGCTTTATTTTAAATTGATGATGATGCGGAAAAAATTAGTAACAAAATGCTTTTAAAAGAGAAGGGAGACGTCATACGTGTTGCATGTGTTTTTCCCCTTACAAATTGCGGAGGGAGGCAACCAATGGCCATACGAGTTGCATGTATCTTTCCCCGCTTACTAAAAACGGTTCATCCGACGTGTCCATTCTGAAGACCAAAAACTCCTCCATGGTTCTCTGTTTCCCTATCCACCATATTTCTTCACCACTCGTCTTTCCATAGACATCAGAGGAAAAAACACACTAAAATAAATAAAATCTTATTTTGTGTTTAACCCCAAGGGATAATCAATGGCCATGAGTGTTAGCAGTGCACGTTTCTCAGTTTTCAGTTACAAGAAAGTTAACAGAAGAACAAGGGCTGTTGCTTCTGAGGATTTCGCTGTTACTCTCAAAACAGAAGACAAGGTGAAGTTAGGAGGGTCAGAGCTCAAAGTGACAAAGCTTGGAATTGGAGCTTGGTCATGGGGTGATACCACTTATTGGAACAACTTTGAATGGAATGGTAAATTTTTCACATTTCATCTCATAATTTGATTCTCTTTTGGGAAAGGGTGTTCCTTTTTCGTTTTCTTTTTTTTTTTTTTGTTGATTTGTTGCTCTGTTTCTACTAGTTTTGATGGTCTTTTTCATAACTCTTGAATTTATTCTCATAAAAATTTGGAATAGGCGATGAATTCTTGCTTGTGTACGGTTCAGTGTAAAATGTTGCTTTGTCGTTGAGCGTTTAAAATTATTTTAATCTCCAGTGCTGTCTTCAAAGCCTATTTTATTGAAAGAATGTTCCTTTCAATCTCTTATCTTACTTATTCTGTAGCAAAGCTGAGGGATAACTTGTTTAGTCAATGAAGCTCTGTACCTAATGGGAAATGCACCACAAAGAAAGTAAAAGAAAAAAAATTAAAAAGAGGAATATAGGAAACTGAACCAAAGGGAAAAAAGGCCTTGTTTTGTTTCATAACGTTTTCCCCCTTCTAGTTATCTCAGTGTTACCTTACTTTTAAAATTACTACATGAGACTGCCATTTGAAGTTGTAATAAGCTATCCTGTTGCATTGTTGATTTTTTTTTTTTCTAGTTAAGTTTATAGATTTGTGCTCCCTTCCAGATTAGCACTTCCTATGTGTTAAGAGTTCTTTAGAAATTTCATGGATTAGAATTATTGTGTTCTTTCCAATTACAAGGGTTGATGTTAGATTCCATTTGTGCAACTGCCATAGTGCACAATGCTGTGTGGAGAACTTCCTGAGTCAAACTTAAGTTTCTCTGCTTTAGTTGCAGAAATTTCTGATTCTACCTGACTGTATTATGCTTTTATTGTTCTTTTTTCACATCTAAATGATTTGTACTTTGCTGTGGAGGCAGATAGGAAGATCAAGGGTGCTAAGGCAGCTTTTGATGCCAGTGTTGATCGTGGTATAACCTTTTTCGATACAGCTGAAGTTTATGGCTCTGCGGTAAAAGACAAGATCATCTCTCTATTGGCTTATTTACTTTATGTTCTCTTTTTTGAAGAATGTCATCAATGATTCCATTCTTTCAGCTGTCCTTGGGTGCCATGAATTCTGAAACTCTGCTGGGAAGGTCTGTTTCTAGAATTTAACAGAGGACAACATTTGTACTTTAAACTCTCACTGAAGGCAAAATCGTCTTGTGCTATTCTTTTATTTGCCTGGTTATTCTTCTAACAAACTTTGTTGTTTGTAAAAGATTTATAAAGGAAAGGAAAGAAAAGTATCCAGATGCGGAAGTTGCTGTTGCAACAAAGTTTGCAGCTTTGCCTTGGAGGTTTGGTCGTCAGAGTGTCCTTAATGCGCTCAAGGATTCCATTTGTCGGCTTGGGGTTTCATCAATAGAACTTTATCAACTCCATTGGTCTGTGCTCACATTTCTTTTATAGGATTTATCAGTAGTATTTCTGAAAAAGTAATTCATCACTATTTTTCCTATTGACTTTCAGGCCTGGTGTATGGGGAAATGAAGGTTGTTTGCAATGCCACCATTTTGTTGAAGAAATACTTTATGTAGCTAGTACAATTGGATGTTTATGCTGCCCAATCATGTTGAATAGTGGCTGAGTTCACTGAAAAACCATTTTTCAGGTTATATTGATGGTCTCGGTGATGCTGTGGAGCAGGGCCTTGTGAAGGCTGTTGGTGTCTCAAATTACAATGGTAATTTTTCTGCTGTCAATGACTGATTGGTGCAATAGTTTGACTTTGAACCATGCAAAATTCTCTATAAATAGTTCATCTTCTTTAACCACTTACTGCTTTTTATTCAAATCTTCACTCTGATCATTATGACTTGGTTCTTATTCCTCCCTATACATTTGTAATTATCATAACGTAAGATATTCCCTACTTCAGAGAGACGACTTCGTGATGCTTATGAAAGGCTTAAGAAGAGAGGAATTCCTCTAGCTTCAAACCAAGTGAATTACAGTCTCATATACAGGGCACCCGAGCAGAATGGAGTGAAGGCTGCATGTGATGAACTTGGGATCACTTTGATTGCATATTGTCCTATTGCGCAGGGTAATATCCATATTCTTTTGTTTAATTGCTTCTTTATAGTTATTGATGTGTGAGCTTTTGATGTCTGTCAGGAGATTGATGCTAGAGCTACAGGAAAAAGCATGTTAGGAGAAGTAATTTCTTTTGGTCATATCATATTTAAGACCTTGAGTCTTGAATGCAATTCTTGGAAAAACTTGAGCAATTTGACCCACAATTAGAAAATGAATTCATATTTCATCTGAATAACATAGGCATACCCTGTCTTGTGGACTCTGACTGAAATTTTCAAGAATTTAAAATTTGATTTTATCTTTTTCCCCTTTTATCTTTTTTGTTTGCTCTCAGCACATGGTTTCTTATTGTTTTTCAAACTACAGTGCAGTAGCAAGAATCAGGTTCACAGATTGAACCCAAATTTATCACTTAGTTGCAACCTTCCGACAATGTTCATTTTTCAAACAAAGGCAGTACGCTATATTTGTATGTATGTGTGTGTGTATGCACATGTTTGCATGCAAACACACATGCACACACAACCCATGTGCCTGTTTATGTCTCTGTCTGTATTCTACATATTGATCAGTACTGTAGTGCTTGTACATGTGCAAGTTAAATTATCCACCAAAAAGGGATGGAGTAATAAACAAAGGTAAACACTAGAGTTCGGAACAAGAAATAATGTCAAATTTATGGACAATGTGGAGCATAAACCGACTGTGGCGTACATTCTTTTTAACAGAAGGAGAGTACCATATCATGTTCTTTCTTTGCAGGTGCCCTTACAGGAAAGTATACGCCTGAAAATCTACCAACTGGGCCTCGATCCAGGATTTACACTCCGGAGTTTTTAACTAAGGTATGTCTCTAGAGTGTTTCTTATCCCAACATTAGTTTAAAACTTATTGCTAAGGTCTTTTTAAATGCACAGCTCCAACCTCTCCTGAACAGAATTAAGGAAATAGGAGAGAACTATGGCAAAACTCGAACACAGGTTTGTTCTTGTTGTTTGGTAGTATATCTGCTTACAGCTGTCAATAGGTTTGCTTCAAGCATATTGGCATATTAACAGTATTTAGAAAAAGGTCTCCTGCATTATCAACTCAACATTGATGTGCTAGCGATGTTAATTTTTAGGCATTAGGCTTTGGTGGAACTTTTCTTTTTCTTTTCTTTTTTTTTTCGGTGCATAAGATGTGAGCTGGGCTCAATTACACCCATGGACACTCTACAATCTAGTATAACTTCATCACCTAGAAGGTAACGACCTACACCAAATGGAGGGGTTCTAAAAACAGTTAATCCAGTGGAAAAGGTTTACTCCTTATATGGTCAAGAAATTGGAACTAAAGTTGTCCTCTCTAAAATTATGTTTGACTTCCATGATCCATTTCTCCATCAAAAGGCATATACAGTCATGCACTAAGATCACATGTGTGGATGACTTGAATCCCCTCCCTCTCAGACTGCTTTTACAGCCATCTTAGAATTCAAGGACAAGAAAAACCACAAACCTTCACAAGCCTCGAGACCTCTTTAATGGCGTTTTCCTAATTTGATATTGATTAGAGGTTTTGTAGACTCCTCGGTAGACAAGTGTGACACCAGGTTACTTTCATTTATATACATGTCTTGAAGTTGTTATAAATGAGGTAGTAGCAGACTGTTCTTTTATCATACTCTTTAATCATGAGTCGTGACTACTGGATATAGCATTTTAAAGCGTGCAGAGATCTTATAAGAAATGAGCTTGTTTTTCTATAGGTTGTGCTTAACTGGTTAATAGCCCAGGAGAATGTTGTGCCAATCCCAGGAGCGAAAAATGCTGAACAAGCTGAGGAATTCTCAGGTGCCCTTGGGTGGAGACTAAGCAATGAACAAGTTGATGAGCTACGGTCACTGGCTTCAGAGATGAGTCCTGTTGTTGGTTTCCCTGTTGAGAACCTGTGAATTTTCGGCTCCATTTAAGGGCAAGTTCAGGCCTGATTGTCAACCAATAGTATCAATAACATATGTCCTATTATTGGTTCCCCTGTCTCTTTGTCTGCTGAGACGTGGGCATTCCATGCCTACCACATATATATTTGTTTGTTTTGGTGCATTGCCTTGCAGCCCTCCACTCCATTTTTGTGGGAACAAACGTCAGAAAAATGTATTCAAACATACTTAAGTAAGAACAATCATCATTATACGTTACTTGAATTTGGGTTAAGTTAGCTCCATTAAATTGGGAAAAAGAGTAGTTTGTGTCCACAGCCAATCTCTCTCTCCCTATCTATCTATCTATCTATCTATCTACAATTATGAACATTTCTGAATAAGGGTTGAACTTGTTTTCTTATAAATTTGTTCTTGTAAACCAAACAGGATAAGCGAGGAAAACGGAACTTGTTTTAAGAAAGAAGAAGAGGTTGATGGTAAAATTAAAATAGTGGAAGCTGATAGCAATCCACAACCGAAGATGTCAAATTAAGACTTGAGGATTGGTTAGAAACGTACATGCTTGCGAGTTGTCCGTGTCTCTGCTGAAAGTAGATAGAGCTAGGCCTAGATTCTATGCCATTATATAAAGCAGTGAGAACACACCAGCAGCACACCAAGATACTCTGTATTCTAACATGTTTGGTTCGGTGAAATAGTCAAGTCATTCTCCCTCTATTTCAAGGAATTTGTTCCTTTGTTTAGTTGTCAAATAGTCCAAAGAATAGTCATTTTCCTGCAATCTCTATTCCCAAAATCAGTCAAAATCAAAGGCTAATTAACCCCAGGTATTTAATTACTATTTCCTGCTGAGGGAATAGCTTCTCAAATTATATATTATAAAATATTAATATTTTTAAATAAATTAAAAAATATTAATATTTAAAAAAATAAAATAAAATAAAACTAGATAATGATACATTATACTAAAAAGTTTAAGTTTTTGATTATATAT
>NW_018397255.1:8483856-8487965 GCF_002168275.2 Theobroma umbraticum | reverse complement strand
TTTTTTTTTTTTTGGCAGTTTGAGCAATAGATAACAAGCAAAAAGAATTGAGCAGCAAAGGAAAGAAAGTAGGAAAGTTCAAGAAAAGAAAGAACAAACCCAGAAATGAGATGAAATCAAAAGCAGTAAGCGAAGGCAAAAAAAAGGGCTGATTCCTGAGAAAAGCAGAGGCTGCTTGAGTTTGTTTGGGAAATGAACGAGAAAATTCAGATAGAAAGAGAAAGGGAAGAAATGGACAGTGACAGGACAAAGAGTTCAGAGGGGAAAAGATTCTGCTGTAACGCCATGCAATTATTTTGTTACAGTAAGGTAGGATTAATATCCACGTGGCGCGTGATCAAGAGGGTTGGGTTTTTCAGTGGGGCCAGATCAGATTGGTGCGGTCGGAAATCAAAATCTATAACTTGACGCCCGTAGAGTGCGTGATCTGAAAGGGCGCAGATGAAATGCCACGTAGGAAAATGAAGAAATGTTTTTGATTGGCTAATGATGGAAGGAGGATGTTTTCAGGAAGAAATACACCATCCGCCACGTATGGAGTTTAGTGATAATGAATGTCGAAAATAAAATTAATTTTTCTAATATTTACTTCCTCAAAATTTTCAAAATGAGATATTTTGTATTTGTGTTATAATTATTGTTTATACTTCAACAAAGAGTAATATTGGTTATTTTGAAATATTTTAAAATAATAAAACATGTATATAATTTGAAATAAAAAAATACATTAAATGATAGATTCATTTTAATTTGATAGATTTTTAATAAAAAAATTAACTTAAATTACATAACAATATTTTGTTTTAATTTTATTTAAATTGAATATTTGTACTTGACTTAAAATGTTAACTTTTATATAGCTAACGTTTGATAAGTAATTTTTAATATAAAAGAAGAGTAAATAACATTTTAAAAACTAAATATAAATGACACAAAAAGGTAAATGTTTGACATAAAACATATATATATTGAAATACCCATGTAGAAGAGATGCATGGAATATAACTAATCGAGGAACTGTTTTTCTACTTTTCATTTTTTTTTTCAGTAGCACGTGATGCGATCTAACATTCTATCCGAATTCCACGTCATCATTACTACTTGAACTAAGTTTCAAGGGAACTCAAAGAACATTTTAACAATTCTAGTTCTAGGCTAATGTTTAATTAATTTAGCAGGCAATAACATATTTGTAATTTAATTCACTAAGGACAACAAAAGTTTTTGTTTTTATTAAAATTCTATTAAAAATGACAATATTTACCATTTTAATATGTTAATATTTATTTATTTTAATGATAAAAAAAATCTATTCGAAATTTTTAAATTTTACATCGAAATTTCACTATGTATGAAGGTTGATATAATTTTTATACGTTGAACTGTATGGGATAAATTATTTTGAATTAAATTCACCCTATTCCTTCATGACCCATCAGATGGATCATTCCTTTGATTCAATTATGATCCATCTAAATCTCTTTAATTACTGGATAGTTTTCGTGTTTAATCCTCTGTATGCAAGAAATAAGCTCCAAATTTCAAACAAGAATCGATGGAAATTAATTGAAGATGAGGCCGAGAGGATATGTGAATGGATGAGACGGATGTGGGCCGTTCCTCATGTGTTGTCCATTTCATCACGTGGACTTTCGATTTTACTTTCTTTCAATTTTTTTTTTTATCTTTTCCTTTTCATTCCTCTTTGCATGACAATTGATTTATTGTTCATCCAAATCTGTCATTTCTTAAAATTGAATAAAGTTGGATGCAGAATAAAGGTGTGTGATCGTTGTTGGAATCCTAAAAAAATTTATAATGATTCCTTCCAATCGCATAATAAAAACCAATATCCAATATGAATATGTAAAAATTCGATATATATATATAATTTATTTATATTAACTTCACAAGACACTCAAAATTTTATATAAAGCGGTTTATACAGTATAAACAAATTCGATTAAAAGTCCGTTTAGATTAATTTATAAAATTTAATAAGTAAATTAATTGAGTTTGAACAAAATTAGAAATGATTTTTTTATATTTATTAAGATAATTATATAAATTATTTAATTAGAGTTATAACATATTGCTATTGCTAAGTTAGACTACAATATTTAGTTAATAGTTACATTACAATATTGTTTGCTAATTAAAATTAAACTATATATAAATATATATTATTTATTTATGTAATATATTCAATTTTATAATATAATAATTCTCTGTTGTTTTTTCTAGCAATATGTGTGAACAAATTCGATATCCAACAAGCGAAGCCGAGTTGCTTTATGATAGTTTGACTGATTAATACTTAATGTGAAGACTATTATGCATTCCTTGCCCTGCGGCTTTGCCCTTAAATTGGCGTGGTCAGCTCATATTTACTCCTGCTCACGTACAATGTCTTCTTGTTTGTTACAAAAAGGTGTGATAACATCCGACATTAAACCCCGTAATGTGACATAATTATGGGGCTGTATGAAATAAAGATATGTCGCAAAGAATTTTGCCTCGGTATGGGGTTGACTACTCGCTCTAATTTGAACTTTCCTTCAAATGTCGGAACACGTTGGTGCCTCGACTCCCTTTGACAATATTGAATTACCGATTTACCATAGGATGGGCTTGTCATCAGTCCTTATTAGCCACGTCAATTACACTTAATATAATCACTTCTTTTTATTATAAAATAGAAAATATTAAAATGTTCAACAGTTTACTTGTCTAATTGCTTATAAAATTACCATCCATTGCCCTCACCAATCGCATATGTAATAAGTGTTGTCTCTTCTGCTTTCTTTTCCAATATTAGTGCCACTCCAAGGTATTGCCCTCTCTCTCCAATACTATTATCTCTTCTTGATACTAAGGTCTTGTTTGGTGTCTTATAATGTATTCACATAATAAGATATGTAATTGTAAGAATGTGCTTATTAAGAAAATAATATTACAATATTTAATATATTAAAAAAATTAATTAAAATATTAAAAAAAAATTAATTACAGTACTTGGTTTACAAATATTTTACTAAAAATATAATGTTAATATTCAAAGTTATTCTTATGTATCAAAATATAAATTTAATATGCTTATATATTTTATTTTTATTTATTATAATAAAAAATTAATTTATATATAACAAAACAAAAAACAACTATAAATAGTTGACTATCTAACTTCATAGGAATTATTTTATAATACATCAATATTGGTTGAATTTCAATTATTAATTGAAAAGTCAACAAAGTACATCAAATGCTCAAGCAATCTGTTGGACAATTAGGAATCCCAAGTGCACAACTCGCCCATCATAAAACACCACAAGAGATTTTTTGAAACAAAAGTTTGAAAGAAAAAAAGAAATATATTTTATTTTTAAAAGTTTATTAAAGATTATAGAAAAGAAATAATTTTTATAATTTTAGAAAATTATGAGTGCAAAAAAATCTTTTATTGCAATCTAACATTACGTTAACTTGTTTTAAAATAAATACTGTAATTTAATTTATTTAAATACATTATAAATAATGTAAATACAAATCTCTAGTAACAAGCCCTGCCTAAATATTTTATTTTATTTCTACTTTTCAGACTCAACAGTAATACATTCGGCCTTTCCTCACAATAACTAATATACTCATCTTTCTTCATTGCAACGTGACTGTCAATACATTACTTCTAGTCTATCAATTCTTTTGAAATAAATTAGATAGAGCTTGTCAATATCAACAAAAACCTTAATAAAAAAATTAAAAAAAAATTTAAGTGAAAGATTAACTAAAATACAATCAAGCTTCATTATTCACTAAGTTTTTCCTTTAGAATATCGTTTTGTTCGCAGAATAAAATAGAATAGAATAGAATAAGTATTTTGTGAGAATAAAAGAAGATAGGAATAACATTAAAATATTTTTATGTAATTTGATTGATATAATAGAATAAGATAAGAATTATTATTATAATTTATTAAACTGTTTAGTTGGTAAAAATAATTTTAAAATAATAAATGAATAAATGATAAAAAGATAAAAATACCTTTTATTATAAGATATGATTATCTATTTTTATTTTATTTTTTAAATATTAATAATTTATAATTTAT
>NW_018397255.1:8469447-8483756 GCF_002168275.2 Theobroma umbraticum | reverse complement strand
ATATATATATATATATATATATATATATATATATATATAGATAAATCCATATTCTTATTTGCTCGCTGTTTTGATGACGATGATGCAGCAAATCTTAAATAACAACATATAAATTAACATGTTTCTGTGTTTTAAATAATAGCTGTTTGATTGTACGAAGGAATAAGCTCGATCTTGTAATGTTTAATGTCTTTCTCGAAGAACTTTCGATCATACTTAAATAATCTTCTCTCTGTATGCGAAACAAACCAAATAAATAATTAAGAAATCAACAAAAATGTAAAATTAAACTCAAACAAAAAGAGATTCGAAGCTCCACTTACAAGTTTACATAAAATAAAAAGTAAACTCACGCATAACGTATAAATAAATATTTTTGAGATAGGGTCTCAAGGGTAATTTTAAACCTTTTTTATTTTTATAGAAATGTTAAAACATAGGTATCAAGTCATCAAAAAATAACATACAAATATTGATTCCATGATAAATACATTAATTCCCTGTTTAAAGAATTCAATTCTAATTTCTTCTTTTTAATTAATTTTTGTTAAAAATATAAAAATTTAATGGCATCAAAATTGACATAACGAATAACTTGCATAATATTGTCCACTGGCCGTGTATCTTGGGGTAGACTGATGCATCTTTTCTCTCCTTTCCTTTTCCTTTCACTTCTTCTTGTTAAGCTCAACATCATCTCGTTATGTACTTTGGCATCCAGATGGTATATCTTTTTTCTCTTCTTCTTCTTCTTCCCTCACTCCTCTATTTTCTGTTATAGTTAATTTTATTTCAAAAATAATTAATTTTACTCCAAATCGATTCATTGATTTAATCCATAATCTTATATAATTACCCTTTAATCAACTCTCATGCAAAATTCTAAATCAATCATTGTTTTTCCTATTCCCTCTCATTTTACCTATTGTTTAATTTTTTGAAAGTTTTGAAACTCATTCTGATGACTAAAAAGGTGTCAAGCTCCTGCTATTTATTCTATATGCAAGAGAAAGTAAATGTGTTATTTTTGGTCCTTATCCATTACCTCCCCATTGTTAGGTTGGCATGCTAGTTTTCTAGATTGCAATTTGGTAATATATATATATATATATATATATATATGCCAATTCCATTTGCTTGTCTAAGTTTTTTGACAACATAGGTATTTCTGTGTTGCTTTATCTTTTTCTTTGGTCAATGCTACAATAAGTTGAATGGTAAAGGTATCAACATCCCCATTATAACCTATACCCCAAAAAGAACAAAAAAAAAAAAACAACAATTCCCCATTAAATCTTCCAAACTTATATATGGAGATGGCAAAACCCCAGCTGCTCCCATTCTGCACCGATCCAGGGGAGTTGCGTTTTATGGTTGCCCTATCTCGCTTATACTATTATTTATTTTTTTATACTTATATATATATATATAGAAGTTTTTAACTAATTAAATTTCAAATATTTATATTGAATATGAAAAAATTGAAACTTATAATTATGATTAGGATTACTGTTTTATTTTATAAATATTTTCAAAATTATATTAACTTTGGTGTGTCAAAATTTGTATTAGATATTTTTATTTCATTTAAGATTAATGATAGTTATATTATATTATATAAATTAATATGAAGGATTTGCAAAAAAAAATTATTACTTTTAATAATTAATAATATGAAAGCATATTAATTACATGACTTCCTTTGTTAACAATTTAATTGAAATGATTTTGATGAAAAAAAAAGGAGTAATATTGACTATGCAAGTGAGGCTGAGATGGATGTCAGAAATCTTGCTCATCCATGCTAAGGGTAACCCGAAGGCCTTTATTTTTAAACTAGACCTACGTTGCATGGCACCTTGATTCAAGTCTATCTCGATTTAGTATTTGTCATGTAGATATTACATTAATGAAGATTTGAGTCTGTTTTGATATCATGAAAATTTAGATCTGATATAATACTATTAGTTATGAACTTATATTTTCAATCTAAAAAATATGATTAATAAGTGAAAGAAAGTTGTTATTTATAAATCTAAAATATATCATTTCTCTTACTGATATAAGATCTACAACAGACATGAGATATAATTGCCTAAGTAGAATGAGGGCAAATGAAGCAATGCCCACCTTATTGCCATCCCTATTTATACATGCAATCCATACAATCAATGTTTTTTATGTTAGGTGAGAGAAATTGTTGAGCTAGGAAGAATAACATTTTACCTATTTTAATAACTGAATTTACGTATCTAATAAAAAATATTTTTTTAAAACGAAGTATCTATTTTAAAAACTAATGTATCTTCATATAATTTTATCAAAACTTAAAAAATTAACTTATTTTACCCTTAATCTAATTATTGTTAAGATTCTTTACATAAAATTTAGAATTCAAATTTCTCTTGACTTGGGCTTTGGATAAAATGTTTTCAGTTTTGTGATGTTATTATATTGATAAATAATTAATTTTATTGAATTTTAATTTTAAAATACATTTAAAAATGATTAAAGTATAAATATAAAACTATTTTTTAACAGATGGTAAGGAAAGTCAACTTTGAAGTTGAGCACTTAAAAGTGATGGCGATGCGTTTCGGCGTACAGCTGGCGTATGTTATCCTGAGAGGACAAAGGGAGAAGGCGATTCTTTGCTAGCAAGTTGGAAAGTGATGAAAGTAGACAGCACCGTTTTAATTGAGATCCCACTCTTGCAGGTCGGCGAACGAAACTTGTTTCTTACTTATCATCTATCTATACGTATATTTGGATGACGTTGAAATATTTGATTAATTAATTGATTTATAATTTTTACATTTAAAAAGCAAAATTCAAAATAAAAGAGATTTAAATAAAATTAATTTATCATCTTATTACAAGTTAGGTTCAAGTTTTATCATTATACTTTATTAATAGAATTATGTCATTAAATTTTTAATTTTCGATCATTTTTAATATAAAATAACGAAATAATACATTATTATGTAAAGTATGTCTATGGACATGACAATAAAAATTTTGATAAATAAACGATGTGCCAATGAAAAATTAATAAAAAAAAAAACAACATGCTCCATTATATATATTTCAACATGAAATTCCATTTGTTTTTTCCAATCACAATCTTATACCCTAAAACACAATCTTCCTTTAATTCAACAAGATATTAAAAAAAACACACACAAGTTGTTTATTCAAATCAATATTTGAATGCAAACAAACAAAACAAAATCGAAAAAATTTAAAGTGGTTTGATAATTAACTTGCTTATAATATTCATAAATGAGAATTAGCATCAACATCACTTGAACTCAACTCACAGACCAATTGTAATATTCTCAAACTTACAAAACACTCATAATTCACAAATACAAATAAATCTAAACACATTGAGCACTTAATTTCTACCTTAATTGGCATAGAGTCTATTAGGAAGGGTTGCATGCATGGGCCGGGTTTCCAACTAGGGGTGCATCATGCATTCGAAAGGAGCATATTCCAAAGTTTGACAACATTAATTCATTATGGCCAGCAAATATAAGGAGCAATCCAACAAAAATACAACCTATAAGCTGCAGTGCAGACAAGTTAGGTGCATGATTCAACAAAAATATAATGTATTTTATAATCTTTCTTTTTGCAAGTTGCCATGATATATATAGACTGTCAAGTTTCCAACTAGCCAGGAATAAACGAAAAGCCATGTAATCAACTTGCTCTCATCTCTGTGATCTCACTAGATTTTATTCCCCCTACACTCCATCTACCTGGACTGCAAAATGGTGTCACACCATTATCTTCGTCGCCATCAAAAACCACATAATCTCCTTGCTTTTGCATTCTTCCTTAGCATCATCATATCTTTCTTTTTCCTTTTTTTCTCTTTTTCTTTTCTGTGTACCTTTTTTAAATTTAGCAAAAAAGAAAAGAAGAATTAAGTCTGATTCTTTTAAGTAAATAAGACAAATGTCGTTACAAAGATATAAAGTTTCGAATCATATACAGTACTTTTTTAATTAAAAATTTTTCAAAAAAACGACATACGTTTTATACATATCATTGAATCAAATATTTAAATATTATTTTTATTTTTAATTTTAATATTGGTCCGTATTTCTATGTAATGACTCAGAACATGTTCAAGTCTAAAAAAAAAAGACTTTTTATTCATGCTACTTGGTATGGAAAGACAGAGGAATACTAAAGGTGGGGCATTGTGCATAAAGATCATCTAGGCATGTAAAGAGATAATTCATATAAAATAATTGTAGCCACCCAAAGGTGTTGCATGGGGACAGCTTTCAATCGTCTCTGATGTTGGGAGGGTAAGGGAAAACATTGATGCTAGCGTGTCGGTCTGCAATTGCGAAGAGATTTCCTATAATAATATCTGTTGGCCAGGCATTTCTTGTGTCCACAAGTTGGCTTCCAGGATAGCTACCCTTTATACCCCCTTTGGAGTTACCCAAAAATAGTTCTTCGAGTTTGGTTATGAAACAAAGCTTTTTCTTCAATCATTGGCCTCGTTTCTTTCCCTAATCACGTGTATTGATTGATCGATCAAGCTGAAATGATTCTCTATGTACTAAGGTTGATAGATAATATGTAATTATGTTCACAGAGTTTCACTCTTTGTTTGTCACTTCCATGTCCCAAAATCACACAATAAACTATAAATAAATTGCATAGTTGATCACTGATCAAGTATATGCGATATAACCAATTTTCTTTCATTTACATGGAAGTGGACCTGGCTAACAGAATAAACTTATGGCTCAAACCCAATGGGCCATTATATGCAAAACAAATAAAAAAAAACAAAGGTTAAGTCGATTTATAGGTTGATGGGGTTGGGGCCAGAGAGAAGGGGGCTCAAGTCTTTTTTGCAACTGATAATGGGCTTCGAGGGAAGGGAGAACACCCTCCTTGACTTGACTACCTGGAATTCAACATTAGTATCAGTAGATATTTCAGTATCAGCATCTGGTCGAAAGTGACCTCCACAACCAGACCAACTAGGATTACCAAAGGAAGCCCCATCAGTATTCAGTTTCACCCAAGTTGTGTGAAGCAGCGACTGCCATTTTAATAGCACCAGATGCAAGGAGATGGGAATATTTTTTCTCCTAAAGATTTCATTGAAACCTAAGGCCATAGCAACAGCTTGAACATAAATGGGATTTGTATTAGTTGTTTTAGACTGAAACAATACTTGATTTCTACTATTTCGTTGGGCTTGAAAAGAGTTGGTTTTCCTTTGATAAGGACAAGGGTAAGATGCCAAGTCAAGGTATTCCAACCACTATAAATAGAACAGATGGAATGTACAACAGCAGTATTTTCATGCTGCTGCTATATACAAAGGTTTGCACAACTCTAATTGGATAAACTTTCAACTGAAATGACGAGTAGAGGTAGGTAATCTATCATGTGCTAATTTCATTTCAAGGTAGACAAGGACTTTTGAGATTATGAGTTTGAAAATAAACCGAGGGTAGGTAGGTTTAACAGAGACATCTCTACTGTTACTAGGCCCCCAATACGAAACATCTTTATCTATCACTGGTAAACTGAAGAGGAGCTGTCCTGATTTGGTCACACGTATAATCTGGAATTAAACAACTGACAGAGAGGCAAGGTCCCATTTCATAATTTGGGGATCAATATGAATAGAAGATCCTTCTAACTGTCGAATGTAACAAATGATGAGGAATATAGTCAGTATAAGGAGCAATAATTAGTTCCAGGATATAAGATTCAAGCCACACCTTCTAACAGATTGAACGTCCATGATGTAATTGAACCCCATAGTTGGATGAGGTTCTTCAAGAGTATGCAAACAGAGTTTCCAAAGCAAAGAATGATTAAAACAATGAAAGATCTTTTATCCCCAAAGACACCAGCAAATTCTGGAAGGATTCCAAAGGAAATCAGCCAGCCATTTCTTAATATTATCAACTGGCATTTTAAAAGTGAACATGTGATAAACTAGTATTATTGATCGCGAAATAGAATAGGTGAGAGTGACCCTGGCTGCGTAAGTGAAAAGGGTGATCATACCAATAATCTATTATCAATGACATCAACAAAGATCTGTTTAGGGATTCTACCTAAAAGCTAAATATTTATCTTTAGCCCTATAGTGAGCACTCATATGGCAAAGAGTTAATAAAAGCACGCTTCCTTTGTGCGGGAGTAATAGGAGAAAAAATAATAGAACAAAGGACCAATCCAAGTTAATCATCTCCCCTGATGCATGGTACGTGGTGATTAACTTTGAGAAATATAAAACAATCATATGCAAAACATAAGCAAGGAACAGAGGGACCAGTTGTAGAATCCCTAAAAGGTCAGAGTGAGCCACAAGCTACCCGAAAAGGTAAGAGTTTCCGAGCGTAATATGAATAGGAATAGGGATGAAGGATCTCTTTGCCTAAATTCCTCTAAGGCCATAAGAAAAGATTAAAACTATTGTGTTGTCTCAATTATATCTATATTGTTAAGATAATAATACAAATTATTTAGTTAAAATTATTATACAATACTATTTTTTAGATAGATTATAATATTTAAATAAAAGAAATAATTTTTAATTCTGACTAGTTTGTACTCAAAAGAAATTAAAGTCTAAAAGTGTAATGAAGCGAGATAAGTTAAATTTGAGAGACATGATGTCTACTTTTAATGATTAAATATCTAAAATGAAGATGATCGTTGGAGACATAAAGATATATTCAAAGAAATCGAAATCAACATGAAAGAGTTAGGATTTCAAGACGACAAGCATCTTAAGGAGTTGCAATCAACTTTTAATGAAATAGTGAATATGCAAAATCAACAAGATGCAATACTAGAGAAACCGGTTGAGGTACTCTAGCAAGAGGTAATGAGATTCAAAGATAAAACTCGTCGCATTGACAATAATAAGAGAATAACGTGTCAATTACTCAAATTCTAATTAAATAATAATATTATATAATAATTCCAATTCAATAATTTGTATAATTACCTTTAACAGATATCATGAGCCCATCTTAAACTCATGTAACATTCAACATTTTGATGCTATTATTAGCTATTCTAGCTTTAACTTTGTCATAAAAAAAAAAAACACATTGACGTCACCCATTTTGTAAGCGGTCAACGTTCAGTCACTTGTCGTTGCATTCTTTGAACATGTCATTTGCACAGATGCTTTCACTTTCGCACGTACAAGTAAAAGCAGTATGAACTATGGATTGGAATCGAATGGCCTGCAACACGTGGGCGGTGACAACTCACAAAAAGGCAGACCATTGGTTAAGGGACTGGCACACCTTTTTTACCAAAAGGATTAAAAAATAAACATGTTGTCGTGGCATATTTATCATTATGGCCAAAAAAGTAACTTTATTTAAATCTATATATACACACACGGACACTGACTTATAAACTTCCATAATGAAGGACGGTGATGGACCCATGCATTTAACATGTGGCACTCAAATTAAAATTGCTCAGTTATAAAATGTCGCAATCAATTTCTCCTTTTTATTTCTTATCTGTCCATGCGCTTTATTGCAATTGCAGTCCCATTTACCCAACACACTAAACATATCATACATGTGCAGGTTTAGTTTAATTTTTTTTAATTGGCTTTAACCAAACTTGATAATTTTGTATACCACACATTAATATGATATAGATTTAAGTAGATTTTGATTTATATTTATTGTATTTTGTGTATATTAATTATGTCGACATAATTGATATACAAATAAAATATGTCTTAATCATATCAAATCCGCTTAAACTTGTTAGAATCCATCTAAGATACAAATTAACTAATCGTATTATCATATATTCATATAACTCGTGACTTATTTATTACTCGTTTATTTAGTCGTATTCTCGTGTTGTGTGGATAGGTTTAATCCACAATTAAAATTTATTTATTTATTTATATAAATATTAATATTTTTATGATGATTAAGATTTATTGATATTGAATTTTATTATATTTTATAAGTATTAAGATATTTATAATTTTTTATCATATTAATCGTATCAGCCATATTAATCGTGTAAATAAGTTATAAATTGTAAAAATTTTAATCATATTAATCATGTAATATAAAATTTAATCTGACACATTTAATAAACATATTAGTTGTATAGTATTGTATTATACGTTTATTAAATATATTCATGTACAAATTTAAGATTATGATATAATCAATTAATAGTATCGTATTCATATTTATCCATATAATTGTTAATATTTTATATTTATATGACACGATTAAAATACGAGAACACAAATTACCAATCTAGTCTCAATGAATATACTATGTAATATATATTGAAAGATTGTAACTTTTACTTATAAAAGTAAGACATAATATCTAAAAAAAACTCTTAAATTATTCAAAAAATTCAAATAAGCCCTTATACTTTTATTACGTTCAATCAAGTACTTATACTTTTATTTTGAACTAAATAAGTCCTTATAATTTTATTCTGAATCAAATAAGCTTTTATAATTAATGATTAACTTAGTTAAAATATCATTTGTCATTTTATATTAAGTGGCATTGCTATGGTATGTTAATTTATAATAATTGATAATGATGTGATATGTTGGTATATCATAATTGATAGTAACGTAACATGTTAATTTGGCATAATAACATGACCATAGAGTATTTTTCAACCTCACATCAACGCCACGTATATATTTGACAAGTAGTATTTTGACTAATGATAATTAATTAATCATTAATCATAAAGATTTATTTTGATCTAAAATAAAAATATAAAAATATAATTAAACGTAATAAAATAGTAAGCACTTATTTAGATTTTTTAAATAATTTAAAAATTTATTTGAATATTATACCTAAAACTAACATCGAACCAATTCCATAAAAATTGATTAGTAGTGAACCTATAATTTTACAAATAAAGAAAATTACTGATTCTTAACTGTGGCACCATTTAGACCACTTTTTTAAAGTGAAAAATGCCACACCTTAAAGCAAATTAACTTTTATGTAATACAAAAGCGTCAAATCTTATAGGGTCTCATAAAATGCTATATATTATTACTATTATTATAAGAGTTAAATTAAGGTCTAGTTTGAAATATTTTTAGGTTTTTTAATTAAAAAGTAAAACGATAAGTAATTGAAAGCTACTAGCACCACTATGAAAATTGAAGTCAGTTGGCCCATTTATTGATGATAAACAGTTAGAAGCACCGTAGGCATGTTACAAATTGATGGCTTGTCCACTTTTGGAGGTTGATGAACTATTTTCTCCCTTTGTTTTTGATGCCTCAAATTTTAATGGAAAAGTTTGGTGCATGACCACTCAACTTATAATTTATATTGCACCAAACTCGTAAAGGCTTTAACTGATATGGGGTCTTTGCTTTTTCCTTTTAATTTGTGATTTAGGCAAGACCCAAAGTCATTGTTACATAGCTTTTGAGCACATATTTTGCCTTAAAGCTACAAAAAATACAGCTTTATTATCCTTCTAGAAGTCGAACCAAAGGTTCATTTGGTTGGTTTGTAGTGTATGTCCTAATTAACATGTAAGAAAAAGGATACAGGAAATAAAGAAAGCAAATGTTAGGTTTTTTTTATCGATAGTTATAGGCATACGAACACAAAAGCACCTCAGTTTGATCTCTCTCTACGCGCCTTGTGCAAACAGCATGAAGGCCAAATCTTGTGCACACAACATAAATTAGTAAGCAGGAACAACAAAACCACATGTTCCACTACCATGTACAGTTCATAACTCTTTGCCCATGGCAGCTCACAGGACCTGGATAGGCTACTGACGATAACAGCTACACTTTCATTACCTCCAGTGAAAACCAGAAACATTTCCAGGGGAGGAACATAACGGTTCATGACCACCAGAACATCTGAGTGAATCACTTTAATCACAAGAGAATGAGCATGGATCCATTTTGTGTGGCACTCAATAGTCATTGTTTTACTTGAAAGCCAAAGAAATAAAGAGCTGCTCACCCTCTCTCTTAACATCTCCCCAAACTTTGGGACTTTCTCTGGTCACTGTTCCACTTGAAACAATCTCCCCCTGCCGAGGAATGAAAACAAAACCAAGCCCAACCCCATTGAATGGATTCATCGCGGAACAAAAGCAATAGATCATCCTTAAAGAAACATACAAAAACAAAAATGGCTTCTTGTAATTTCTACGAGACTGGAAGGTTTCTTCTCTTCTGCTTTCGGATCATCGAATGCCCCACCCATTCATTCTCCTTTTTCTTCTTCTTCTAATCTCCATACCCATCGCTTCCCTATCAAAAAGAATTCGTTCTCTGTATCACACTCGCCTTCTTTCTCCATCAAAGCTCATTCTTGTTCTTCTTCCTCCACCACCATTCCTGAGCCTCAAGAAATCAAGGTTGCATTTTTGTTGTCTTTTTCTTTTGTACTTTTTTGTCTTTCAAACTACTCAAATAATTTTTGTAATCATGCATTTTCGTCAATTTAATCCTTATACTCAAATTTGATCAATTTAATTTTCGATTTTGAAACTTAAAACAATTTAATCCTTCCTTTAATACCGTTTAGATTTGCCATTAAAAGTGATGATATTAACATTGACGTGACATTACCACATTAACAAATTTATCATGTCAATGTTGACATCAAAATCTCTAATTGTAAAATTGAATAACGATAGAAGAGGAATTAAAATTTTGTAATTCTTAAAAGTGAAAGATTAAATTAGATAAATTTTGAGTAGATAGACTAAATTAACGAAAATGCATAGGTTGAGCATTTTAGGATTTTTACAAAAGCTATTGTTTCTAAATAATTATTAATTTTTTTTAAAGAGTAGAAATATTTGAAGAAAATTAATTATTTTCTTTTTATATTATAATTAATTTGCTTATATGTTCATTTAAATCGATTATATATTTTTAGAAAATTATTTTATATCACACTATTATTTTTATAATTATAAAAAATAAATAAAAGTGAAAAATGTGTAGCATAAAATTAATATACTTTATTAAATAAAATAAAATTAAATAATACATTTAAAATATTTACTTATTTTATACATGATGTACTTTAGATACTTCACATGAAAATCATATTCATATTTAATTTAATTTTTTTTATAATTTTAAAAGATGATTTCCCAAAAAAAAAAATTAAAGGATGGGGATTTGAAACCATTGATAAGGAAGTATTTAAAAGCTAATTTCATCTTTTACTCTACATTTCATTCTATTAACCTTATATAAAAGTAAGTTCTTGAAAGACTAAATTTGTTATATCAACAAAAATGCAAAAAAAATCTACTTTATGAACATTAATTACTAATTAATATATGAATGTTGTAAATGATTTTTATGGTATATTCATATATTAATGTAAAAATCAAAAGACAGAAAATAACGATGATAAGGTTTGCAAGTAAATAATACAAACTTAGAGGGTAAAGTTTTAATGCCTCTTAGTAAGTACTTCCCTAATTGTAATCAACAAGATATGGAATCAACATCCTAATTAAGTTTGTGGTGATTAAAAACTCAATGCACACATGAGACTTGCACACAGCTACTTTGTTATTGGAAATGGTTGCTAAGCATTGTTAATGGTGGATTATGAAGAGATTAAAATAATAGGAATGGAAGTCTTATCTGGACTCACTATATCGAATTATATTTTATTAAATAAATTGAATATCAAAGCTAATACAGATAAAGGGCATGGTTTTTTATGGAACGGAAGTTCTCATCACACCACTTTTTTAACTAAAAAATTAAGATAAAGTTTATTTACTAATCCGCATAAGCTCAACGTTATTCAAACATTACTCTACATGACTAAACGCATCTGTCGCTTTTGTTTTGATAAATATTGTAAAAAGTTTTCAATGGCGTGCCATTTTCAAGTGGTATAATAATTAAAAAAAATTATTTACTATTCTGCATAAACTCAATGTTATGCAAACATCACTTAAGATGACTAAATGCGTCTGTCACTTTTGTTTAAAAAGTTCTCAATGGCGTGTCATTTTAAAATGGGATAATATCTTAAAAAGAAAATTTAAATAATTTTTTAGTTTTTTATTACGTTTTATTAAGTTTTGGTATTTTTATTTTGATTTAAATAATTCTTTATTAACTAAGGCTGACTAATTATCATTAATAAAAACTATTTATCATTTTATGTCTACATAATGTTGATATGGTATTGACGTGATCATCTAATATAACATGTTAGTATATTACGTTAATATTACGTGATATAAAATGATAAGTGACTTATTAATTAATAACAATTAAGTAACTATTAATTACATATATTTATTTAATTAAAAATAAAAATATAAAATATTTTGTTGAATGCAACACCAAAATAAAAATATATTTAAACTGTTCTAAATAGTCCAAGTTCAAGAGTATCATAACTTTTTCTTATTACTAGGATGATGCCTCGTACCTTCAAAAGAATTTGTAGGGAAAGTTATGTTATATCAGTCAACAGCATGGATATATAATTTTTACTATAGAATAAAAGATAAACTGTTATTAATTGAAGATAATTATTTACTTGGTTTCAAACACTAAAAGTTACTCCTAAATATATAGTTTTAGAACAATACTTAATCAAAGAAGATAATAATTATGTTAAACATCCAATATTTTTTTTCATTAAAAATATACTGTTTAAACAAAATGAATAATATTTGTGATTTGAAGGTTTTTATTTTGTTAGATGATGTATATCAACTTTCTAGATACAGGACGTGCACTTAGTTCATGTTAAGGGAATATAAATTGTTACACAATTGTCAAATATATCTAACTATGGTGACAATTTACTATTTCTTTTACCATATATATTTGTTTCCATTTCTTTGGTTTTTGTTGTTATACTATATTGTATTACTAAATTGCATGGTAGAGGAAAATATAAATTGATATCAATTAAAGATAGTTATTTGCTCTTATTTCAATTATCGAAAACTTGCACTTATATATATGGTTATAAAATAGTACTTATTCAAAGAAGACAATAATCATATCAAAGAATGTTAAATGTATAATAAAATATTAAAAAATGAGAAAGTATATAACCTATATTATTAGTAGATTAAGATAAATAGTTGTAGAATATAAGACAACACTCTAATGTAAGAATCATATCAATATAAAATAATTACTAGTTTCTAGTAATATCTGTTTTTTTATATATAAAATGAATAGTTAAAAGTTATTAAATTCAATTTATTTGTTTATTCAATGATGACGGTATGCAATGTATATTTAAAAATGAGTAGACCTTGACTTTTTTAATTTATTCAATAAATTGGATGAATATTTATTAAAATTTAAACATTCATATATAAAGAAGATGTCTAAATACTATGGATTCAGGTTCATGCAGAATAAGAGAATATATATAAAATAATATTAAATTACAAAAGATAAATAATAAATGAATCCATCTGCTAAGCATTAAAAGTTAAAAATTATTGTTTTCTAATTTTTTTACTAAAATAAATTAAAAAAAACTCTTCAAATGTCCAAAACAATTAGTTTTGACATAAAAGATGTACAAAAAAAATTAATTCAATTAAATTAATAAGTGTCAACCAATCGATCTAATCAGTTGTTCTACTTTTACATATATTATAGATATGGCTAATGAAAAGACTTTTACGATTGAGTTTAACCTTATTTGATATTGTTTTTCCATTTTAAACTTAATTGATAAAATAATATCTAGTTGTCAGGATTAAGTAAAGCAAGTTGAAGAACTAAGTTTTTGGTTAACATTATAGTTTTTATTCACTAATCAAATATTTCAATTTAAGTTTTTAATCAAATTTGATATTTAAAATTGATTAATGATATTGAAAATATCCTTAATTCTAATTTGAATAACCATATCTTTTCAAATTTCTTTTAAATAATATCTTCTTTTCAGATGTTCCAATATTATATCGTCTTTCTTTTTACATTCAACATCTACAACTCTTAATTTTTCATAATACATATTAAGTAGTTTATCTTGAAACAAAAAATTAATATTGCTTGCTTAAATTAACTTACATTGAAAATCCAAATAACCAAAAACGCTGGAATATATTATGGACTGTCTCGAGTTAAAATCTCACTGTGTGTGGGTGTGGGCCAACCTGACGCTAATTTTATCTAGTTTGTTTGTTTTTATTATTTTTTTACGTTAAAATCTCACCGAAAGTTAAATAGATTTTTTCACCTTAGGTAAAAGTAAGGAATTGGATTTTATCAAAAAAAAAAAAAA
>NW_018397255.1:8458337-8469437 GCF_002168275.2 Theobroma umbraticum | reverse complement strand
AAAAAAAAAAGAGACTCAAAACATCTAACCCCAAAAAACAAAAAACCCCAAAGTTTATATGTCTTGAAATTTAATCACACCTAAAGCAATTTTAACTCAAAAGAACTCAACTAAAAATAATTAAAACTTAAAATGAGCTTAACCCAAGATGATTTGAAAATCTTATAAAAAAAATTATTGAATAAATAAGTCAAATAACAAATTAGTATATAATTAAACAAATTAAATATCAAATTGAACCAAACTCACATATAGTAAAATTTAAATATACGATTTGAAGATTTTGAGACTTTCTCTTTGCCATTAAGACAAAAGGCTTATCAACATGACCAGTACTTCTTAATCCAACACATTTTCATCACGACTAATGTGATGTAAGTAAGGACTTTATCATTAACATATATTTTAATGACCTTTTTGTTCAACACATACACTTATGGAGGCATAACGAAGAATAAGTTGCTCTATTATTAACCATACCAAATTAAAGATAATGGCGAATTCAAAATTTTATATAAAAATAATTAAAAAATAATTATAAAAATAATAATAATTATTATTGTTATACATATATCAAATTTTATATATAATATAATAAAATAATTAAAAATTAATAAGTGACAATGGTCACACCTCATCGGGCTCCGCCGTGGTTGAAGGTATTGATTTTTGCTAATGAATATTTTTATTTTTTGTTTAAGGTGAATATTAGGTAATATCTTCTCTCACTATATAAAACTTATCACATCAGTCTAAATATTATTTTAACAGTATAATATCTAAATTTTTTTTTAAATCATTTAAAAAAATTTAAATAAATATTTATTTTTTTTATTTAATCAAATTTTTATACTTTTATTTAAGCCAAATAAACTTCTATGAGACCATGACTAATGATTGATTATATGTTATTAGCCAAAAGGTCATATAATGATAACATGGTATGTTGATATGATTTGATAACATAATTATAAGATATTTTTTACTTTTTATGTCACCGTTATGTAGATATAAAATAACAAGTGACATTTTGACTAATGCTAATTAATTAATTGTTTGCCATAATAGGTCTCTTTTAACTTAAAATAAAAATATAAAAACTTGATTGAGCACAACAAAAAAATTTATTTAAAAATTTTTAAATAATTTAAAGGTTTTTTCAATTAATTTTAAAAAGTATTTTTATGGCATTGTGTCCTAATTTATGTTGCACCTAATATCACAAAAATGTATTGGATAAATTAAAGGACAAATGGGTGGCCTACTAATGTTTATTATTATTTTCGAATTTATTTTTAAAAAATACTAGAATACTTTAAAAATTTTTTATTCTTTTATTACATTAAATTGAATTCTTTTATTTTTATTTTTTATTAAATAAACTCTTATAATAAATAATTAATTAAATGTCATTAGTTAAAATATCATTTATAATTTTTTTATGTCATATAGTGTTGACTTAATTAATGAAAATGTCATGTGATGATATTTTAATATTATATAAATATATCACATTATCATTTATTATTATAATATATCAACATATTATTTCATCATCACGTGAAATAAAATAACAGAAAATGTTTTAACCAATAATACTTAGCCAATAATTCTACCTTTCAAAAGAAATAATTAGTTAATAAAAATTTATTTAATCTAAACTAAAAATATAAAAAATTAAGTAAAGAATAAAATTTTATTTAAAATTTTTTAATATTATATTTTATATAATTAATAATTGCTCTACAAAATACGTTTGCGTCTCCATCTTGATGCAATGGTAACGTGGCAGAATGGGATTGCACGTAAGAAATTTTTTGGGAGAAACAGTAAGACCTAAACATAAGCCAGCCAAAAATGAAAACGTAAACAACATGGGATGAGGCGATTCAATTTTTTAAAGTCTGGGCGATTCCGTCACGTCGTCCTCAAGTCAAGATTTGCTTCCTCGGAAAAGCTATCCGTCATCCATCGTCATACTTAGAAATTAAACGGTTGGGCGTTACCTGTCCTTTTTAATCGTACACGCCAGAGACAATATAGGTCAGTTTTTTAATTAAATTTTGTGAATTTTATTTTTATTAAAAATAATTAAATAGAAATCATAAGATGTGATAAATTAATAAAAAAATTTATTACATATAAAATAAAATATCCAAATATATTTTTTTCTTAATTTTAAATATATTATATAATCTTTCAATTGATTAAATTTTTATTTAAATGACTTTAATAAGAAAAATCTGGGGACTGAGTTTGCTGTAGTGAACTGTACTTTGAATCTTTGCTCTCACATTTAAATTCATTTTCCTTTGTTCTTTTGTTCTCTTCTTTTTACCTTTGCCAGCAATAATATATCAGCAGATGCTGATCACATGCCAAAAACGCTCGAATCCCTCAAAACCCGCACCGCGGTTTAACCAGCACTCGCCTTCAACTAATTCCAACTTGGCAAGTACTATCCCCACGTGGCATCAAGATTGAGCGAGTACGTTTCTAGCTTTACCTTCACGGGTGAAACACATAAACCTCTCGACCTCCTTGGCTGGCACGAGCAGCTCTATAAAAGTAGCCAACCCAGAAAGCCAGGACTCCGCAAAAGCCCAAAAAGCCCCTTCTCTGTCTAGAATTTTCTCTCTCTGTCATTGGCAACAGAAAATCCTCAGGTATTTTTTCCGATTTCCAATCGTACCCCACCTCAAAATCTCAGTACTCCGGCGATTAAAACCTTGGATCGATATCTCGATCTCGATCTCTTCATTTACGGTTCCTGGCCATTCGAGGATTTAAAAAAAAAAAACACGAAGAAGAAGAGGGATAGAATCGGAAAAAGAAAGGAATTCGCATGAGCTGGTTGGGAAACCTGGGTTTTTCTTCTTTGTGTTCTCTGAATTCTTCCAACCATTTCATAACGTGCCTTTTAATTTTTATTCTTCATTACTCTCCTCAATTACCTCCTTCACTGTTTAAATTCGAGAAAAAACCCACTGAACCTTTATTATTGTTTAATAGTAATTCTAATCATAATCCTCTCTTCAATCTTACTCCCAATTCCAATCCTGATCTTAGTTCCGAATTATCGGTAACCCATGGAGTCTACAGACAAGAGTAGTCGTCAATTGCGTAGAGGTTGGTTTATTCTTCTTTCTCGTCACTTCTATTGTCGGTGTTTTTAGTTTTTCAAATTTTTAATTCTTTTTTTTTGTTTAATTTTACTGAGATGCAGAGTATCTGACATCGCGATTCAGTGTGACAGCATGCAATTATTTTACTATATATAAAATGACTGATTGTTTAAATTTATACGAAATTATTTAATTTGGTGTCATAAGCTGGTGCTCTAAAATATTAACATACGAAAGGATGATCCAAATTAGTGAGAAAAGTTCATGCGTCGTTTGTTTTTTAATAAGTATTTTTTATTTTTGATATTTACTATTTTGAGTATTTGACCACTGTGTTTGTGGTATAAACTGTTGTAAAGTGGAAATGAATAAGAGAATTAAAAGGTGGCGTTAGTGAGCCACGTAAGCAAGGCATGGAACAGAAAAGAACAAAAGGATGATGTGTTGTGGGTTTGCACTCATGCTGATGAAATAAAGGATTTCATTCTTTTATTTTGTTTTTTTATTTTTATTTTGTGTACTTAATTTTCATGATATTGGCAGTTTCGATTGAGTTAGCATGTTAAAAAGCTGTAGACTGACATTCCTTTTAATTCTTATTATAATAGTAGTAATGTTTTAGTATTTCTTTTTGTTTTGTGCTTAAATTTTTTGGTTACTGTTTTCCAAGGTCTTTGCTACTCAAATGGGGCGAGGAGGCAAGCAAGATCACCGTCTGTGATCGTGATTGGTGCTGGAATGGCGGGAATTGCAGCTGCACATGCTCTCCGTGAGGCCTCAATTCAGGTAACAAAAACCTGAAACCTGATTAACTTTCTTTCGTCCAATAAATCATGCTGGTCCCCTCATCAAGATTCGAACCGATACTTCGGACTGACAAAATATCATGTTCTAAGCATTAGCTGTCCCTTTGGAGATGGAAGCTTTTGTCTTTGAACATTTTTTTCTTAAAATATGATAGAGTTTGTCTGTTTGTGTTTTCAGGTTATGGTGTTAGAATCCCGGGATAGAATTGGTGGTCGAGTTCACACCGATTACTCATTTGGTTTTCCAGTTGACCTTGGTGCATCATGGTACAGTTTCTGCCTTTTCCATTCTTTTTATATTAAGTCCTGTTCAGTTGTGTAAGTTAATTCTGTCTCTAATACTTTCCCGAAAATATATGCTTCAGGTTGCATGGAGTTTCCAAAGAAAATCCTTTGGCACCATTGATCAGTAGGCTTGGACTCCCCCTTTACCGGACTAGTGGTGATAACTCTGTGTTGTATGACCATGACTTGGAGAGGTGAGCAGCAGTTATTCAAACACCTAGACTTTGATTTTATATGTTTGCCAGAGCATGTTGAATGCTCTGCTTTTTCCCTTGTTTGGTTCTATATGTTGGAACTTTTCTTCTGTGATATAAGAAAAAGTGGTTTCACCTTATATGGCACAAAAAAATTTATTTCCTATAAGGATGGTCTTGTTTCCTTTATGACATTGTGTATTTCCTCACACTGTAAATGTTTGTTTCGGTGATAATGTGTTTTATTTTCTTTGCAGCTATGCACTCTTTGATATGGATGGACATCAAGTTCCACAGGAGTTGGTCACCAAGGTTGGAGAAGCATTTGAGCGCATTTTGAAAGAGGCAAGTGTTGTCTATTTATTGGCTAATGTCTCTCTAGTGCTAACATTATTGTGCATTAGACCTCAGAACTAGAATGCTTTTTTTCTTTGAACTGTGATGATAATTTTCTGTCCCAATCTGATTTGCTGTGTCTTTTTTTGTTGCATTATTTGCAGACAGATAAAGTGAGACTAGAGCACAGTGAAGACATGTCTATAAGCCGTGCTTTCTCAATTGTTTTTGAAAGAAGACCAGAATTAAGGTCTAATCAAACGTGATTCTGTTATTCCATGCATCTTTTTCTTCATCTCCCATTTTATGACTTTGAAAATGTGACTTCTCAAAATTTTCTTTGTTAATCTACAGGTTGGATGGGATTGCACATAAGGTACTCCAGTGGTACTTATGCCGAATGGAAGGTTGGTTTGCTGCAGATGCTGATACTATCTCACTTAAAAGCTGGGATCAGGCAGGTTTTCATATATAGAAATTTGAGGTTTTATTTGAATTGTTTTGAGTTTTGTGGTTCATTAACTTAGTGGTCTTTAATAAATTCATTCAATATAAGCACCAAAAATTATATATATTGGGGATATGTTTTCTTGGGCAGACAATAGGAACTGAAATGTGGAATGGAGGTCAAGAATGCTATTGCACTGTTGAACATTTTGAGGGTTTGATATCTTCGTACTCTATGAATAAAAATCTTTCAATTAAAATTGGAGATTGGTCCAAGCTCCTAAGCTGCTGGTTTGACCAACACGAAATTTTCTGACTCACTTTCATATGATTTGGACTCTTATCCAACACAGTAACATACCTTCTTCACTCTTTAAAAATTTGTGTAGAATCCATTTTTCTCTCTTCTCCTAAATCTTTTGCATTTAATACAAAAATAAAGAATTAAACTACCAAACAAATATTTGTATATCCTGTCTGTACAATCTGTCCCATTTGGGCTACTGAAAGTCCAATGTGACTGTCCCTGCTAGATGATGTTGGGAAGGCATATAGGAATATAGGATCTTTTGGTCTTGTTTCCTCTCAGGCATCATTTGTAAAATTATGTAGCAAATAGTCTTCTAAAATTCAGGTCCTAGTAGGATACAGAAAAAATAGTACAAATTAATTCAGGAATGGCTATTTGAAGCATTCAACTTATGATTTCATTTTGCCAAATTATCATATCATGTTCTAACCTTTGCTTAGAATCTCCTTTAAAGTTGCTTGATTGTGATGCTTCTCAGCTACACTCTTTGGCTTCTTTTTTTGGTTTCACTTCGCTTAACGTATTGACTCACACTTTTCTTCTTCTTGTCTTACAACTTTCTGTTTCTATTGTCTTCTATACACAGGAAGAGCTGTTACCTGGTGGTCACGGGCTAATGGTCAGGGGCTATCTTCCTGTCATTAACACTCTTGCCAAAGGTCTTGACATCCGTTTGAGTCACAGGTAATTTCATTTGAAAATTAGTTCACCAGTTTGTATGCCCTGTAGCATGGATTTGACTTTGTCAACTAATGTCTATTGTTGTGATATTTTTTGTCCTTAGGGTTACAAATATAGTGAGGCGTTACAATGGAGTGAAGGTTACTGTGGAAGATGGAACTACATTTGCAGCCGATGCTGTTATTGTTGCTATTCCTCTAGGGGTACTAAAATCCAAGATTATCAATTTTGAACCAAAGCTTCCAGAGTGGAAGGAAGCAGCTATTGATGACCTCGGAGTGGGGATTGAGAACAAAATCATATTGCACTTTGACAAGGTGTTTTGGCCTAATGTAGAGTTTTTGGGAGTTGTTGCTGAGTCAACTTATGATTGCAGCTACTTTCTAAACCTTCACAAGGCCACAGGTCATTCTGTCCTCGTGTATATGCCTGCTGGGCAGCTGGCCAGAGACATTGAGAAAATGTCTGATGAAGCTGCTGCGAATTTTGCATTTATGCAACTGAGGAAGATCCTTCCAGAGGCTTCTGCCCCGGTAAGCCAAAATTTTCAAGATATGTTTTGTTCTATATTTCGGAGGATGCTTCTGCCTAAAAACTGACGTATGGTACTCTTGAGGGTTTATAATCTGTGTTTGTCTGTGTCAGTTCCCTGCACCAACAGTTATAGATGTTTTATTAAGTTAAAGAACTTTGACATCATGATAAGACTAAGTTTTGTTGTAAACTTTCACAAAGAGTCTGTTGCTTTTTTCTCTTAGGCATATATTCATGTGGAATTATAATCAAATATCTAATAAATTCAAGGATGCTATGGTCAAATTTCAATTTTGTGTTTAACACTGATGTCTGTATCTAAAGTTACAGATCATGTTATTCAGAGTCTGCACTTCACCCAGTCCTACTAAGTTAAGTAAACTTGCTTGTTTCTTGAACCCACAGATTCAGTATCTTGTTTCTCGATGGGGCACAGACATCAATACACTTGGCTCCTATAGCTATGATGCAGTAGGCAAGGCCCATGATCTGTATGAGAGGTTAAGGATTCCAGTGGATAACCTATTCTTTGCGGGGGAGGCAACAAGTATGAGCTACCCAGGGTCTATTCACGGTGCATTTTCAACCGGATTGAAGGCTGCTGAGGACTGTAGGATGCGTGTACTGGAGCGGTACGGAGAGTTGGACTTGTTCCAGCCAGTCATGGGCGAGGAAGCATCATTGTCTGTCCCGCTTTTAATCTCCCGTATGTAACTTTCTTGCTCCCCGTGCCATGGTGTATTCCCAAGTATGTATTTGTTGATATGTTGACATGGGATTTGACTAGCGCATTATTGCCAATTTCATTGACGTAGATGGGGATCTTGTGGAAACACCACTTTGTCTCTCATGAATATCAAGAGCATTGGTTGATGTGTATAGTCAGACACCGTGTGGCATAGCTAGACGTATTTGTGTCCAGACAAGGAATAGTATGGTAATGTAGTCAGTCAAGTATTGAATTAAGAATGTGTAAGTAGAGGCGCACGGGGGTGCCTTTTCTGAGAGTGAAGTATGTGTTCAGAATGCATGTTATTAGTTGAGGTGCATCCACTACATCAGACAAACTGGTGACATAATAATTCTGGTAAATAAAAAGACAATTTCTACCTATGCTTCTCTCCGTGTGCGTCTCTTATATGGGTGTATGTAATACCTTGGCTTTGAAGTTAGGTAATTAGGAGAAGGTGAGAAATCTTAAATGAAGCATTCATTATACATTTTATCACGTGTAGAAATAGTTCAAGATAAACAGCAGATAAGATTGGACTATATGCATCTAATCTTGTATAAAATCTTTTATCTTTTAGATAAGTACCTTGTTTTCTATTTGAAGCAGACACGACATGGTGAAAATGTATGTTACACATGTTGAGATAAATTTTATATGATACACGATTAAATTAAAATATAATTTTAGTAATTTAAAATTACAATCAATAAATGTAAACAATTATAACAAATAACAGCATCATCTAATATAATAGAATTTAATATAAATAACATCTATAAAATTTATTATTATAATGATAAAATAGTTAACTTAGACAATAAATTAATAAATGTGTCCACTTATATGAGTTAACAGGATTAATTAAATTATTTAAATATATTAATTATTTTTAACACGTTTAAGATATTGATATGAATTTGGTTGTATTTTAATTTTTTCATAAAAAGGGCAACTGATTCATTTTGCACTATTCATGTGATTTAACAATTAAAAAAACGATGATGATAAGTCAATCTCAACGCAACGACAAGTTGAAGATTAGATAATTCAAACAAAAGGGTTGGATTGAGTGCAAGTAAAGAAAAGCGGGCTTACCATGAAAGGATGGCTTTTTAAAGAGTCAACAGTTACATGTGCGTTAGAATTATAAATAGAGTGAATAGGTACGTCTAACGGGTAATTTAATTATTATCGGTGTAAGCATAATTTGCTAGTTTAATTATGATAAAATTTTTTACCTTAATTATTCTTAACACGATATTGAGTTGAAATTTAGAAAATATATATGAAAAATAATTCATTAAAAAAATTTGAAGTAAAAGATTTTTATTTTGGGTCTTAACAGTTGGGACCCGGTTAGGATGCGAACTACGAGGAGTAGAGATAAATACGGTACATTCGATCAGGTTTTGCTGGAACCGTCCAAGTCCTACCCTCGGTCCTGCCCAGTCCACCAAAGCAAAGCAGGCGGGTAGGCGATCCAAGGCCAAGCCTCCGTTTTTGTTGGTCAACCAGACCTCCTCCACTTTGAAAAATGACAGATGGAGGCCTGGCGCCGAAGTTTAGGAATCCAATGATCGAATCATCGAACTGTTAGCGCTTGGCATATTAGCCGTCCGAATCAAGTCGGACATTATTCTTCTCTCAGTTCAGTCTTATTTTTATTTTATTTCCCTATTTTTCAAATTTTGGACAAACCCAACCCCGGTTTATTAGTTTGATCAAATAAAATCGTCACTGTTCGCTCTCCATTTGGCTATTCTACGAGTGTCTAAATCCCTCTCTTTCCCCTCCTTCCGTCTTCTCGTTTATTTGAAAATTCTACCAAATTTTTTTGTTTTGACTATTACCAATTAGAATCGTCAAAAGTTTTTCTGCAATGAAGAGATATAGGAACGGGGAAATCTGGGACTTCGAGCACGAGGTGGCGGTGGCGAGTAACAGGCAGGTGATTTTAGGATTGGACGGCGGAACCACTTCCACTGTCTGCATTTGTATGCCCATTATGCCTCTCTCCGACACCCTTCCCGACCCTCTTCCCGTTCTCGCCCGTGCCGTCGCCGGCTGCTCCAATCATAACAGTGTCGGCGGTAATTTCTCTCACTCGCATTTTTCTTCTACCGTGGAGCCCCATTCTTTCATTTGTTATTGCAAATTAGCATTTTGGAGGGTTTAATTCAGTAGTTTTAGGAGGCGCAAGAGTGATCAGAAGGGACTGTGGACAGCCGAAGTAATGTGGAAGACAGGCTAGATTTTGGTTGTTGCTTTCGCTACTTGCATTTTGACTTTTGGAAAGCAAAAGGCAAAACATGTTAATGGATATTAAAGTTTTGTTAAAATGGAAATGCATGGTTTTGCTTTAATATGACATACTTATGTGTGAATATGTGTAACATTCCAGCTATCTATTCATTCTCAAGCATATGTGATTTTGCGTTTTACTATTGGCTTTTGGTCTCTTTTAGCAATTTAGCAAAAGCAACAATTAGAAACAATTAGAAGAGCCCGAATTGGCAAGCCGATGTTTTTGTAACATTTGATTACAATTACACTTATTGTACATGATATACTGGATAAGATACAAACAGCACAAACTGTCTTGTTTTTGTTGTTTGTTTGTTCTTTTTTTCTAATTTTTTGGCCAGAAAATGTCACATGCTGTTAGTTTATTCCAATGCTGTGGTTATCAATTTTCTGTATTTTGCAGAAACTGCTGCCAGAGAAACATTGGAGCAAGTTATGGCGGATGCACTTTCAAAGTCTGGTTCAAATCGATCTGCAGTTCGAGCTGTTTGTTTAGCTGTATCTGGTGTTAACCATCCTACAGACCAGCAAAGAATATTGACCTGGCTTAGGTTTGCTCTACATCTTGCCGTTTGATTATATCAGTTGATTTAAGACTGCCATTGTATTTGAAGCTGCTAGAACTAATGTGAAAACTGTTATCGCTAACTTGGAATATATAAACTAAAATTTTCTTTATATTCTGGGAGAATCAGTGAGCATTTTAAATGAAATGGAAATTCTGATGTTTTATAAGAATCAACAGATGTTTAGGAAAATCCATGTAATTCAGCTTGCTTGTTCAATATGTGACATTTTTTGTTAATGAAGAAAAAATTTCTTGCATTGAGTGTTTGACAAATGCATTGAGTGTATCAATGTTCTCCTGTAATATTCAAATTTTGTTATGATAATTCATATAACCCTTTGCTTCTCTTTTTACCTGAAGTTACTTCATTATACAAATATATAATTAATAGTCATCTATGAATCTGCCTATGAATTGTATAGAGACATATTTCCCAGCCATGTAAAGCTATATGTACGAAATGATGCTGTGGCAGCTTTGGCTAGTGGGACAATGGGTAAGCTCCATGGTTGTGTACTAATTGCTGGTACAGGAACCATTGCATATGGATTCACAGAAGATGGCAGAGAAGCTCGAGCGGCTGGCGCAGGACCTGTCCTAGGTGATTGGGGAAGGTGCATGATTGTGATTTTGTTTTTCTTTTAGCTTCCTTTTTTTGTTGTTTAATTTTTCTCTAATATTCAATTTCAGACATAAGAGTTTCTACACTGTTGGACTTGTTAATTCTAATGATGTTTAGTTGACACAAAGCTTACGGGCTAAGGAATTTTTGGGAAC
>NW_018397255.1:8409017-8458327 GCF_002168275.2 Theobroma umbraticum | reverse complement strand
AGCTCAAAATTTAGAGTCTAAACTTCTTTTCTTGGATATATTTAGGGTTTGAATACAAAATTCTAAATGGGTTCAAGTTCATTATTTTGATGCCTTACAATTTGTATTTGAATTGAAATTGGCACTTTAACTTTATTGAAATCAGCATAATTATTTTAGACTTTTGGGCAAAAGAAAATTTTGTTCTTTCAAAACAATTCTGCACTTTCATTCCTGTAAAAATTTGAAAAGCATTTTTCTCTAAGTGAATCAATTTTACTAAAAGAAGCAAATGATACTAACCCAAAAACAAACTTGGCTTATCAGACCCCACACTTCTTTAAACACCAAAAAAAATCCCGATACAATAGGTACTTGACTTTTATATACCAATTTTCAATGTGAATTTTGCTTGGGGTTTTGACAACCAACTTGGCCCATATTCATGGTTAAGCATCACATATACAAGACCTGACAATTGCGTCCAATCTTTTTGAGTTTTCATAAAGATTCTGTGGTTCTGCTCGTCTGAAATCCTACAGACAGCTGCTACAAATACAGTTTTCATGACACTAGTAATTGCGCAGTCATGGCAGCAATTATGACATTATACCAGCTATGCTTCAATTGGATTGTTGAATTTGTTTACAACAAGAAGTTGAATTGTTTGGATAATTTGGGAAGGCAACAAAACTTTTCTGGAAATTTATCTTGTACTATAGACTGGATGGAACCCCTTTATGGTTTGTAACTTTCTTCTCTCTTTGCTGCAAGCTTGCATTCTTTTAATCAGTTTTGGTGGCATCTACTTTTACAGGAGAGCAGTTGTACCTTACAAGGCTTAGATTAGCATTATCTTTTTTTGCTTAAATTGGCTATCATTTTAAGAGCTGTCTAGGTCTGGTGCAACTTTTTTTTTACTCATTTACGGCAGACTTCAAGGATTCTATAGGGATATTAGTATCTCCTTTATTGTCTGCCATAGCTGTATGAAGCTATCAGTTTTTTGAGATGTCAATAAAGTTAGAACCAAGTGTAGAAATGGAAAACTTATGGGTGTAGAATGGTGAAGATAAGTGTATAAAGACATAAGGAAGCAAAAGTGCTAGCTAATACAAGTTATCTCTGGAAAGTTTGATTTGACACTTAATTAGTAAAGCCGCTTTTAATCTTTTTTCTTTTTATTAACTTCTATAATTCTAATAGCTTGAAGGGATGATGAACTGTATTGTTAATTGCATGAACTTTTACTGCTCCTACTTATTAACAATTGATGGATATTTTTGCTGGTTGTTTTTTCTTTTTGCCTCTGTGATGACCTGTTAAAAGTGTAGTTTTCTTGATGTGCTGATTTGTTTATATGCAGTGGATATGGAATAGCCGCACTGGCACTAACTGCTGTAATTAGGGCTCATGATGGTCGTGGTCCACATACCATGCTTGAATCTACCATTTTGCAGACACTTGGTCTTTCTTCTGCAGATGAACTAATTGGGTATTTATCTAATTTTGGTCTTGATATCTCTTTATTGCAACTATTTTTAAAAATCTAAATCAAATTGTTGATCAATCAAATATAGCAGAAAAATGTGAATGAATGTGCAATTAAGAAAGTTTTCATATTTGTGGTCCCTTGTCATCTATGGATTGATGCTTTAATTTATGGCTTACAATTGCCTCCTAGAATTTCTTTGCAGTTTGTGATGTCAATTAAAGGATATTAATAAATCACAAAATTAGTCCACTGAGAACTCATATTCATTTGCACAAATTGCGCCAGTCATTTTGTGTCCTTTTAGGGTAGGTTGAATTTTCATCCATAACCTTTCAATTTTAACATTATACTTCATGACCTATCATAAGTGTCACTATAATCTTTTCATTAGTCAAGCAATAAGAAGCCAACTAATCATGTAAGCAAGATGAGGCATGCCATACAGCAAATGTGGGGCTGGAAAAAACAAGGTAAATTGCACTTATCATCTGTAACCTTTCTATAGAATTTCACTTTCAACTAAAACAATTTAATTAAGCCTGACCTTTTAAAATGGTTCAATGTGATTAATCTTTTGTATTGCCATAAAAAAATGGACAGAACCTCACATGCAAATGTATAATTAAGTATTAATGAAGCAACCACATTATAACTCTTTTTGTTTTTCCTTTTCTTTTCTTCTTTTCCCTTTTTCTTATTGCCCCTTATTCTCTTTTCTTGCTCCTTTCTTACATGTCTCATATCTTTCTTTGCAGTGTCAGAAACCTGAACTGCTAACCCCTCTCTACTTTTCCCTTATATTCAGACCAGTTACCATGTTGCCCAACTAGCCTTGCTGCTGGCACCAGCACAATTCTTGATTTTCCTTTGTATATCCTCTTTTCCTCTTTTCTATTTCTCCCAAAATTTTTTCCTTGCTTTACCCCTCAAAGCTCAAAGAACTTTTAACATAAATCTCAAAATTCCAGAATTTATCAATTCATTTGTCTTATAAACTCATATTTTTTTCATGATAGACTAGTTATAGACTTTATTGGGTACATGAGTTAAATTCTGGATTTACTATTTTTTTTGAACCTTCATTTTCTAGATTACTTGCCACAGGTGTAATCTTAGCTCTTGCTTCCATAGCCACTTCCATACAATTTCTAATGGCAGTCAGTCAGATGGATGATACTGAACCACGCACAAGTGGTTACAGTGTTATGTTGCTATTGAAAAACTGATGGATGATTATGAAACTGCAAGAAAAGTCATGGATGACGAGTGGAATTTACCTTATATGTCTATCCTCTCTTGCCGCATGGCAGGCCACTTGTTGCTTATAGGGTCATTTTCGTCAACTTTTTAATTGCTAATTATAGAAGGATGATATGAACAAGATTATAAAAGGTCATGAGGTACTACATTTCAATTAAATGGTCATGGATGAAATGAAACTAAATTTAAAAGGTCTCAGATGATGGATGCAATATATCCTATTAATTTTTGTACACAGGTCTTTGTTTTTATTTTTTTGAACTAAATTATCATGTAGGAAGTTTATTTTCTCTTCTCTCACTGTTTCAGAAACTTCTCAGAAATGGTTTGGTAGTGTCACTAAGTTGGTAACATCAACTAAAGTATGTGGGATAGATTGATATAATCATAGTTTCATGGTTTAGTTATAATAAAATGTTGAATTTCATTTGTTTTTCTCTTATTGATTTAGGTGGACCTATGCAGATCCATCATGGGCTCGCATTGCAGCACTTGTTCCAGTTGTTGTCTCTTGTGCAGAGGCTGGTGATGAAGTTGCGAATAAGATCTTGAAAGAGGCAGTTCAAGAGTTGGCTTTAAGTGTAAAAGCTGTTGTTCAAAGACTTGGCTTGTGTGGTGAAGGTAGGGCATATCAAGCCAAATCTGAAATAAAAGGAGAATTCTTTTGTTTGGTTGAATTATTCCTATATACAAAAGCAAAACATTCTTTGTAGCGTCAGATAGTGCAGTATTGATTAAATTTAACGCAAAGATATTTGATTCTTGTAGAAATTCTGAATATATGGAGAACACGGGTTTATTTGTTATATCTTCAGACATAATAAGATTAGAATTGACTTTGTAGCCTAGATGAGATATCATGCTGGTGATTTTGAACATAATCGGGGGTCTATTCAAATCCAACACCCCCCCCCCCCCTCCCAATGGCATTGGTCTTTAAATATATTATTGTTTAGGTTGTAAGGGCAATTCTCCTGTGCACTTCTTGTGTTTACAAGTGCTGCATTTGGTTAGTATCTGCTTTATTTGGATTATAACCTTGTAATGTCCATTTCCCTTATTGTTAGGTCCTAATCTTTTGCATGCTCATTTTAACGCTGCTAAGCATTTTCTTATTACCATGGGTCATTCATGTAGCTGTTGAATCTTAATGTATTTTGCTAAACTCATGTGATCCCAAGTCATAACAAGTAATTTTCTATATTTTTATTTTCTCCCTTCATTTCTCCGCCATAAATTATTTGATTGTTTGAAAGCTTTATACAACCATGCAGTCTTCTTATTGTTACTAGTATTGTGATCATCAGTTCAGTAACTACTATCTGTTCTTGCGAAATAGCATATTATGTACTTTTGAAGTAATAATGTATAACTTGGAAATCTGTCCCTTGATAGCTCTGCCATAGGTGGATTAGAATATGCCAGCTAAATTTCCATTTTTATGCATCAATCCTTGCAGATGAAAAAAATTCCTTTCCTCTTGTTATGGTTGGTGGTGTTCTTGAAGCAAACCAGAGGTGGGACATAGGAAGAGAAGTCATGGACTTTATCTCCAAGGACTACCCCGGGGCCCTTCCAATTAGGCCAAAGGTAATAATAGTTAAGTCTAGTCCGAGTGGCCGGTACAAGTATCATCCACATTATTATGTTTGATGTGCAGTCATCATTTTTTTGGCTGCTTTACTGACAAAAGTTATCACATGTTCTTGCTATGAACATTAGCAGAGTGGAACTTAAATGGAGATGCAAAATGCCAAAACTGCTGTTTAGGAATAAATATCAGAGTTAATATCAGACCTGCAAAACATACAAGAAGATGAGATAAATGAATGGCAATTTGTTCCTGCTCAAGTGGGTCTGTTGGCTGGCCTGCACCATCAGACTAGTACTTTTGTCTGATAACTAATTGTCATGGCAAGTACAGAATCATTTGTTATGCCTTGACATGGTTTTGGGATGGGGCAGGTTTAAGCTGAACCTGCCTGCATGTAACTTTTCATTCTGTAGATAAGGATTATACACTATTACTCTGCCCATTAAATATCTCACGAGACACTTAATTCTTTCTTTAAGTCATTGCTCTATCCAAATTAAATGTCTTAGAAGAATGACTGTGAAACTTGTAGGTGACAGACTGGTAGATGGTAGTTCTTTAGTGCAAGGGATGGGTAGGATGGAAGTCCTCCTGGCCTAGCACTGTCCAGTTGCCATCACTAGCATGCTTTATGCAAATGCTAAATGTGTTGTTTTATGCATATCACAACTTACTTTTGGCTGTTTTCTTGTATGAATTTCAGGTGGAGCCTGCGGTTGGAGCAGCATTGCTAGCTTGGAACGAACTCATGAAAGAATGTCTTCAGGAAGCGTATCGAAGCTGATCGTTCATAAATCATGATTCAGAATTCAATTGTACAGCACAAGGATAAACTAAAAGGGAAATAAGCAGCTTGAAATGAAAACTATAAGGCGGTATAGTATTAGGCATTGTACGAGTCCAGTATCTGTGAGTCTATGTCTTACGGTAGATTTCGTTGTCGATTTCAGAATTCTGATAGCTCCGTGTAACAGCTGTTGCATGTCAAGGTGTAAACAATTTAAATAGAAAATTATGGAGCAGTGGCATTCCTGTACTGCAATGGCTATTATACAGCCAATGATTTATCTTCTTAGGTATTTCTTTTAGGGGGTAATGTTTTCAGAGGTGGTCTTTTTATTAGCAAAACAAGAGCAATAACCAAAAATGGAATCTCAATTGGATGCAATGCAACTGCTATATGCCAGTCTCATATCTAACCTCATTTAAAATATGTGATTGCAGCTGCTAAATACTCTCAGTACCTGAATGAGCTGCAGCAGGAACAGATTAATCATGCATTTCCCTCAGCAAGGATATCAATGTGCCTTGACCCCTGCTGTCTCGGACTGTCCTACTATGTTCTGGTTTTCATTAACTGCTTTGCTGTGTACTACAATCCTCATTGAGTTTCTATACTAGCCCACCATCACTTCACTTCTGAAGCTGCTAGGTTAACTTAGATATCCTACTGTTTCTTAGTTAATGCATGTTCCTTTTGATAGCATCTAACTCTATGTTGTTTAACCACCGGCAGTTGAACCGGTACAGGGACAGTATTGGTCTTTTGGGATTTAATTGGTTGATCCAACCAGTTCAATGTTACTGTAAAAAACGGTTCGACACTTCCTTTTGCCCCCCTGTTTGACCTTGCCTTTCAGGACACCCGGTTCAGTACATATTTTGAATCTGACTGGTGAAATGACCGGTTCACAGACACAGTCAAACCAATCGGTTTAGTCGGATTGCGAAGTATTAATCAAAGCTAGCGTGGATGCATCATGCATGACTTTTGAACGAAAGGACCATGGACCATGCCATTTGGTCCGAAAAAGTGTGGACAGTTACAAATGCATAATAGGTAATTTTGATCAACCTCAAGGGCTAAAACTTTGTTGTGCCTATTGGAACACCATGTGGCCTCCGTCTCATCTGACCATTTTAGCGTTTCCAATTCCATCGAAGATAAAGTAGGAACGAAAGGGACAAGCCAATGGGTAGCAATGCTGCCTAAAGAAAAAGAAAATTAAAAAAAAAGGGGAAAAACATATAAAATCCCCTAAGATTAAATTAAAAAGTATACTCTTCCCGTTGCATTTCAACTCTTTTTATTAGGTTATATTTAATTAAATATTTATAATTTCAATTATGTAAATTTTTGTAATTAATTGTCATTATTTATATTTTTTAAAATGTAATTTTGTATTGAATAAGCCAGGAATTGGAAGTTCCCTACACTGCTATATAAAACAAGGACCCAGCTTTTGGGGTGCTAGGACAAGAGCCAACCATCATAATATACCAAAAACAGAACCACCTCTACAAACATAAAAAGCAAAGGTTAAATATTAAATCTTAAAATAAATTATTATTTATTATTTTATATTACATTGTGACCATATGACATATTGATGTGTTATAATAGATAATGACATAACATGTTTTAGATGATGTGATAATACGATCATGTGAAATTTTTATTTTTTATATTAAAATTACATTAATATTATGTGAATATATTTAAATTGAATTTAAGATAAATTTGATTAAAAATGTAATAAAAAAATAAATATTATAATTAAAAATAAAAATAATAAATTTGTCTCTTCAACTACTAAATCTCGTACGAACATCTGATTGTGATTACAAAACACGATGGAATGTAATTTAGAATTTGCCCTAATTAAATTGAGTTAGAAGTGAAAAGTAAAAGACGAGAGTAGTGTAAAGCGGTTGGGTCGGGTCGGGCCCGTGTTTTGTTTTTCGGTCAGAAGAGAAGGGGCCCCATTTAGCGTTGGGCTGGTGTCCCAATCGGGTGGCCAACAACCAGAGAGACTGCTTGAGGATACGAAAATGGAGATTTTTTTTTTTCTTTTTCATTTTTTGTTTTGGGGGGAGGGTGCAAGGGGATGCAGGGCCCACGTTGATTGATGAGGTCAAGATAAACATCCAAGGGCCAAGGGTAATAGTAAGGTGAGAGTTTAAAAACGTCAAAGTCCTTCCTCCGCATCTCCTAATTTCTCTTTGATTTTTTTTTGTTAATTCTTACTGTAGCAACAATAATAATAATAATAATGAGTAAGAAAAAGACTGACTTTCACCCAGGATAACAAAAAAAAAAATGACAATTGTATTAATTGAATGCGGATTTCATGTCTCTCTCTCTGTCTCTCTCTTCTTTCCAGCTACTGTCCAGTCCTTGAGCTCTCTCTCTCTCTCTCACACACACACAGTCAAAAAAAAAAAAAAACTCCTAAACCAATAAAAAGTGTCATTTTCTAGCTTTCAACTCAACTGAGCAGCTCCAGTAATCAGACGAAAGGGACACTTGCGGGGGTGAGTTAGAGTTGGGGAAAGCTTTGAATTGGAGATCTGGTGAAGAGAAAGCTAGGGTTTAGCTTGGGAGAGTTTGGATTTTTTGAATGTGAACAGAACCTAGGAGCAAGAAGCATGATCTGAGCTTCATGATGCCCTGCTGAGTAAAGGTAGTTAGCTTTTTTGGATGTTGATTTTAACTTAAGTTGAGAAGCTTCTGGTGGAGAAAGGGGGGGTGGGGGGTGGGTTTTTCTCTTCTTTTTCTTTTAGCTATGGCTTTTGTAGGAAACCTGAATGTGCTTCTTATAAGAGGGGTACTTGTAATTGCTATTTCAACCAACTACTTTTTTTTTTTGGTTTTCTATTGAGAAAAAAATACCTCTTTTTTTTTTTTTGAGATTTGAAGAATGAGACTCTCTTCATCAGGGTTTAATCAGCAAACTCAGGAAGGTAAGTACTTTTGGCTTTCTTTTTATTTTTTTAAAGTATTTCCTTTTAAGTATACAATTGCATAATCTTGTAAATTTGTGAAATTATGAAGTTGTGAAAGATTTTTGTACAGGGGAGAAGAAATGTTTGAATTCTGAACTTTGGCATGCATGTGCGGGTCCTCTGGTGTCCCTGCCGCCTGTTGGAAGCCGGGTTGTTTACTTTCCCCAAGGTCACAGTGAACAAGTAAGTATGCCTGCATCGTTTCTCATGCTTTCTTTCGAATTTGATTCTATTTTTTCATATGTGCTTACGAAAATAGTTCACAAGTAGCAGTTTCAAGGATGATATATAATTTTGAGATGCTGTGTAAGGATGTACATTAGTTGTTCATTTATATGTAAGAATGGAACCTAAACCAGCCGTTTCGGTATTGCTGAATTTCATTCCTCTAGTCTAGTTGTTAACGCATGATTTGCTGTTTGCTCATCTGAACTAACAAACAAAAGTACTTGCTGTTTGCTCATCTGAACTAACAAACAAAAGCACGCTATAAGGGACTGTGTATTTTGTTTCTAATGTTTCAGCATGCTATCGGTGGTTTATGATTCAATTTGCAGGTTGCTGCTTCGACCAACAAGGAAGTAGATGCTCACATACCAAACTATCCGAGCTTACCCCCACAGCTTATCTGTCAGCTTCACAATGTTACTATGCATGTAAGTTGAATGCTGCATATGTTACTTTCTGCTTATGGAACTTTAGTTGGTTGCTTATCAAGGTGTTTGTTCTTTCAAGTACAGGCAGATGTAGAAACAGATGAAGTGTATGCTCAAATGACCTTGCAGCCACTGAGTCCGGTATGGGAACTTGACCTTGTACGAAGATTAGTGCTTGCTATACTTGTCATTATTACTTCTTGACTTGCAAGCATTCTTGTAGCAAGAGCAAAAGGACGTATATCTACTGCCTGCAGAACTGGGTAATCCCAGCAAACAGCCAACCAACTATTTTTGTAAAACACTGACAGCAAGTGACACAAGCACTCATGGAGGATTTTCTGTTCCTCGCCGCGCCGCTGAAAAAGTCTTTCCTCCTCTTGTATGTTTTAGTCGGTTACAAGCAATTCAATTTACTAGCTTCTGGTTTTAATTGAATTAGTCTCACTCATTCTCTCTTTTATTAATTCTTTTAAGATTTTTATTGTATCTTCAGGATTACTCCCAGCAGCCTCCAGCGCAAGAGTTGATTGCCAGGGATCTTCATGATAATGAGTGGAAATTTAGACATATCTTTCGAGGTGAGTGATTAAAATAACTTTGTCCAAAATTGTTTTCCAGCTTAATCTTTTAAAGAATTTTTAAATTATCATGATTTCATTGTTTTATTTGTCATCACTCCTTATTTATTTTTGTTCTCAGTTTATATCCAGTTTATTAACTTTTTGAAGAAATTGTTGGTTTAGTTTTGAAGGTGCTGTAACGTTTCTTAAACCCTTGGGTGTTTCGTATGGTTATATCTAAAAGTTTGTAAATCCAATTTACAAAGAATAATTGAGATGATGACCTAGGAAATATCTTTGTTATATTGTTTTTCTGCATCAGTTATTGCTCTAGTTAAATTGTGGCTAAGGATCTCTGGGACTGAGATTTAAATTCTTTCTTTTAGAGTGATTAATATGCAAATCTTTCAAAGTGAAGTTAGTTATTTGTGATAATTAGAAAAAAGTACTGGAACAGGAAATGTTTAATAAGGTATTAAGATTAATGTGTTCTTGCACTCTGTGTTGGATGTATGCTATTTTTTGAATTTTGCCCCAACAGCATATCCATTTGTTTAGTAAGTGTTTGTTGTTTCTCACCTTGGAATGTTCAGAGTTTCTAGGTTATCTCATCCAGTACTGAACTTTGGTTGATGTTGGTGTTAACGCATTGTGAAATGTGATGACCTTTTCAAGAGCTTTTCTCATTTCGTGAAATATATGCTTCAGATTGTAGACGTGTTATGTCTGATAAACTTGAAAATAACAAATGTTTCTGGCAATTTACGAAAGTTGATTTGGCTTTAAGCCCTTCATGTTGTGGCTTTTGAGTGCTTAAGTCCTTTTCCTTTCACAAGAAATGTAAGGGCATTGTGAAGATTAATCAGCTGTCTATGATTGCTGAAAACAGCTAATGAAATGGGTAAGTCTTGGCTAATGATGGTCATCTGGTAGTAATTCTGTAAGATTAAAGTTTGAAGACTTCCTGGGGATATTTTCGGTATGCATTATTTATTTGAGGGGATCAAATGTTGTATGGAACAAGAATGATGCATTAATGGAGTAATTTGTCCTCTCCACCCCTTAATTTTTGGACAAATCATTGTCAGATGGATATTACTCTCATTCTGCTATTTCTTTAGGCCATTTGGGTGTTGGATTCAACTGAAGCTTTACCTCATTTTCGATCATGCATTGCCAGTTAAAGAATCAGCACATTTTTTAGTAGTTCCTGTAGGAATATGTTCAGATTTACTCTTGTGCTTGAAGGGTAGCATTCACTGTGGGACATTGGGAGCTGTTTTTGGTGAATCAATTTGTATTTTGAGAAGATATATGCTTTTTTATTCGATGAAAAGGCTTTGAATTGCAATGGGTGAAATTCCAACTTCTAATCAATTTGTCTCTGTTCTCATATGCAGGCCAGCCAAAGAGGCATCTTCTGACAACTGGGTGGAGTGTTTTTGTTAGTGCAAAGAGACTTGTTGCTGGTGATTCAGTCCTTTTTATTTGGTAAGTAACTTTTCCTGTTATCCAAATATAGAATTTATAAATATTTCATTTTACAAGTACTTTTGCTGAGTGATTGGCAGGAGTAGTAATAGCTGACGTCCCCCTGACAGGACTTGAAACAATCTAGTGCAATAATTTTGCTTAGATAGTTTGGCTGAAAAAAATTTTCTGAATGCATCTTCTATAATAAAGTATTCTTTTCTATTTCTCGTTTCTAAAGTGACATGCCTAGTGATATGTATCCTCTTTTGTGCCCCATTTACATGGGGCACGGTATTAGTGCAGCTTTACTGCTTTTTCTCTCCATGCTACTAATCAATAAGCTTGCTTTCAGTTATAATCTTTCTGGGGTTTTTTTTTTTAATGTTAATTTTTATTTTATTATCTGATATCTTCTACCAGGAATGAAAAGAATCAATTGTTGTTGGGTATCCGGAGAGCAAGTCGCCCTCAGACTGTTATGCCGTCTTCTGTTTTATCAAGTGATAGCATGCACATTGGTCTTCTTGCTGCAGCAGCTCATGCGGCTGCAACGAATAGCCGTTTTACTATATTTTACAACCCAAGGTTAATTACCTAATCTAATAATGGAAAAGACTGATGCTGTTACAACATAAGATCTTGTTCATTTAAAGTAGCTTGATTGCAGGGCTAGTCCTTCAGAGTTTGTCATTCCTCTTGCCAAATATGTTAAAGCTGTCTACCACACTCGGGTTTCTGTTGGCATGCGGTTTCGAATGCTGTTTGAGACAGAAGAGTCAAGTGTCCGCCGGTAGGTCTTAATACTCTTAAATATTTCACAATTCTGTGGTGTTTTCTTCCACAACAATTATTTGTTATTTTCCTCTAAGTTAATTCTTCTATCTTTATAAGTCAATGTGACTGCAGTATCATTGGCAAATGTAAGTGGCTGATTAGTAACTTGAGTGTCTTTGTATCAGATATATGGGTACAATAACTGGTATTAGTGACTTAGATCCTGTTCGCTGGCCAAATTCACATTGGCGCTCTGTTAAGGTTTGTTTGAAGTTTCCATCTATGAGTGTGAATTGAGTTGCCAATGCTATATTCATTTTTATTTGTGTTTTTGGCTTAAAAATACGATGTGTTCGTTATTATCTGACATAAATCTTACCTTATTAATCCCAGGTTGGCTGGGATGAGTCCACTGCAGGGGAGAGGCAGCCAAGGGTGTCCTTGTGGGAGATTGAACCATTAACAACCTTCCCTATGTATCCATCACCCTTCCCCCTGCGACTGAAGCGACCATGGCCATCTGCACTACCCTCCTTCCATGGTATGCTAGAATCTTTGCTAAGAATGGTTGAAATTACACATATAGCTTCTCGACTACACCTAAAGTTAGGGGTTTTCCTTATCTATACTGAATCAATTTATTTTGTATTACCAGCTTTCAAAGATGGTGATATGAGCATCAATTCCCAATTGATGTGGCTTCAAGGTGGGGTTGGAGATCAAGGAATTCAGTCTTTAAACTTCCAAGGATTTGGAGTTGCACCCTGGATACAGCCAAGGCTTGATACTTCTTCACTACCGGGAGTACAACCTTATCTTTACCAAGCAATGGGAGGTGCAGCATTTCAGGACATGAGGACAGTTGATTCATCCAAAATAGGCTCTCAGTCTCTCTTGCAATTCCAGCAACCCCAGAACACATCCAATGGGACTCCTGCTCTGATTCAGAGGCAGATGTTACAGCAGTCACAAACACAAAATGCCTTCCTTCACAGTTTCCAGGAGAATCAGACCACTGCACAAGTTCAGCTTCTGCAGCAGCTGCAGCGCCCCCATTTGTACAATGATCAGCGACAACAGCATCAGCATCAGCATCAGCATCAGCATCAGCCACAACATCACCAACAGCAACAGTCTCAACAAACGCAGCAACTGCCGCAGTTGTCTGTTCCACAGCAGATTTCCAATGTGATATCTGCATTTCCTTCTACATCAGCCAGCCAGGCCCAGTCCTCATCTTTGCCAGTTGTTGCTTCACAATGCCAGCAGCAGACGTTTCCGGACTCCATTGGCAATTCTATAGCCACATCTGATGTTTCTTCTATGCATAGCATCTTAGGTTCATTATCCCAGAATGGAGCTTCCCATTTACTCAACTTGAATGGATCAAACCCTATTATCTCTTCTTCTTCTTTGTTGTCCAAGCCAGTAGCTGTTCAACCGCAGGTTTCATCTGGAGCAACTAACTGTGTACTGCCCCAGGTTGAACAGTTGGGAACGGCACAGTCAAATGTATCTGAACTTTCTAACTTATTACCACCGTTTCCTGGAAGGGAGTATTCTGCTTACCATGGTTCAACTGATCCACAAAACAATCTTCTGTTTGGGGTTAGCATTGATTCCTCATCTCTTATGCTGCAGCACGGGATGACAAACATGAAAAATTTCGGGAATGAAAATGATTCATTGTCTCTGCCATATGCTGCTTCAAATTTCACCAGTGCTTCAGGCACAGATTTTCCACTTAATTCAGACATGACTACCTCAAGTTGTGTGGATGAATCAGGTTACTTGCAGTCTTCTGAAAATGTGGACCAAGTAAACCCTACAACCGGAACCTTTGTGAAGGTAATCTTTGCAAATGTATCTTTGCTTGTCTTTAAATGGGTGAATATATGGGATTTGTCTTGTTGTGAGCAAAGCTTGATCATGTGGATCACTGCTAATGGATCTCTGATATAATGCCCAACAGACAACAGTGGGTATGAGTTTTTCAATTGTAGCTCTTTCTTCAGTGATACAAGCTTATCGGAGGATACCATTGCTAATCAAGAAACAACCATTCCTTTTTTGTATTTTGGCTGACAAAGTCAATTGGTTAATTTTTAGTCTCTTAAACTCTCATACTGTTGTGTTTAGATGTGGTACCTTTGTATTTATTTCAAAAACTAATTACAGTATTATGCCGAGTTTCTTATGTGGCTTGCAATTGACATGGTTTTTGACCTTCTGCTTGTTGACAGGTTCACAAGTCGGGGTCTTTTGGGCGCTCATTGGATATTTCCAAGTTCAGCAGCTATGATGAGCTGCGCTGTGAGCTCGCTCGAATGTTTGGCCTTGAAGGCCAATTAGAGGACCCTCAGAGATCAGGCTGGCAGCTTGTATTTGTTGACAGGGAGAATGATATTCTTCTCCTTGGTGATGACCCTTGGCAGTAAGTTCCAAACTGTGCTTTATTTATTTTATAAATTATCTATGACTGTCTAAATGATATTTACTTTCAAATCTTTCAGTTGTTACACAATTTTATAAGTTTTGCACCAAATTTACTTATCCATCCACTGATTCATAAATTTTGTTATTAGTCATCCTGCAATCTTTTGGATCTATCCCTCAAGATGGGATTCCAAGCTTTAGAACCTTTCATGCATTTAAATTTTAAAGTATGTTTCCTCAAACATTCTCTTCCTTGATGTTAGCTCTCATTTATTTGCTTATTGTCTTTTAATTTCATTTTTTTCAGTGCTGATTCTTCCTACATACTTGTGTTGAAAATTTGCACATACCAAGCTACTGTAATGCTGATTAGGTTTCCTGCACTGTAGGATCTTTAGAATTATCCAAATCTCAGATAGTTGGAGATTAAGTGTTCTGAGATTGAACTAAGGAATAGGATTCTAGCAAATGATTGAATTTTGGGGCTTTGAAGTTTCTGTAACTAAAGGTGCAGTCATAAGTGTCAGAATTGATACATACCAAAAATAATGAGAAAAAAATCATTAAAGAAATAAAATGAAAAAGAAAAAACTAAGCAGTCAGGAAGTAAGCAACCAGTTGTGCAAGCTCAAAGCTGCTGTGAAAGGCTGCAACAGTATTTATTTTATTGACAGAGATGACGAGGATGTATAGATTTTCATTATTATCAGCTGCTTAAGTTGGGTTTTTGATACCAAGCCAAACTATTTAACTTGGGCTGTTGAAACCAATATTTAAGCCCTTGTAAATCACATCCTACTGAAATAAAATTTGCTATTTCCTTAAATATACAGAAAATCAAAACTTGATTCTACCCCCTTTATAAGCTCCAATCAGTGAATTTAATGGAGATCATAATATTCACATATTTTGGTATTTAATCTTCTCTTGACATATGCTTGCTGTCTGCATCATGAGACTATGCTGAGAATTAAGGAGTTAGCTGGTTTGGATCGAATTCTTGTTGTGGTTTGGGAGTATCTAGGTGATGTAGCAATGCTTGCTAGACTTATTTGTCTCAAAAGATTTAAAGATCCAAAACTTGGTGAAAGTCTTCTAGATTTGATTTCTAAGAATGGAAAACATTTAAATTGGATTTTTACCATGGTATTAATCTACAATTGACTGACATTTTAGAAGAGAGGGACTCAGCTTACCATGAGAAGGGTTGGGACCATAATTCTAAAACAATGCAGTTTTATGTCCAGAAAGTTGAGTATTTTCAAGAAGAGTAGAAGTATTGGAAATGATACTGGAATGTGGTTTTTACTATGGTTTAGAAGTAATTGTGTGGAGGCATCAATCAAAGGTAAATTAAAAATGGATTTTGATTCTTTGGTTGTGTGATTCAGGGTTAAGGATGCTCCAATGCAAAAAAGTGATATAAATTGGGGATCAGGCAGTCCGTCAGGGAAAAAAAAGATCAAAAAGGGTAGAGGACCATAGAGTGCTGTAGGAATATTACATATCATATTGGCTTTGGTGGAACTGAAAAGAAAGAGATTGTTGGTAATGTGCGGTTTAGAATTGAAGTATTTGTTGATGCAAAACAGTATCAAACATTTGCAAGGATTAAAGAGGGGTAAAGGTTGATTTAACGGCATGTATGGTTTGCGAAATGGAATAGAGGGAGAATGGAGAACCATTTTGTGGGAATAGAATAAGGTAAGAAAAGATTAGAATGGTTATTATGTAGTTTGGTTTATGGAATGGAATTGTCATTCTGATATTGTCCCAATATCTGGTTGGCAAGAATGGCTTTGAAATAGCATAGGAATAAGTGATAAGAGGACAAAAATGCCTTGGATTATAATTTAATAGTATTTTGCCAAAATACCAAAAAAGGAGTGGAAAAGAAAAGGTTTTAGAAAAAATAAATTGATCAAGTGAAAAGGGGTGAAAGGAAGAGAGAAAGGGGGTTTTGATGGTGCCAGTCGGTGTAGACCAATGGTAGTTGGTCTCTAGGGTTTGCTTAGAGAGAGGAGTGAGGCTGGTGAGAGAGAGAGAGGAGGAGGAGGAAAAATAAGGGGTTTTAAGGTTAGGATTAGAGTTTAGTATTGATATGCTAGAAATTTTACAAATTGGCCAAGGTTATTTTTGTCCAAAAAGATTTATTGAGCTATTCATTAATGCATTAAATATCCTATACCAAGGCGGTCGGGAATGATGATTCATGGACTTTAACAGATAGTGGATCTCATGGAATAGTCATTCTTTAGGGCAAAAATGAACCAACCATTGGAATGATCATCTCATCAAAAATAGCACCGGAATGGAATTGGCCATTCCAGTGAACTAAACATGACTTAAGAGGTTAAAGTTATGATTGCATTTGTACAAGTTTATAGTCTTGATTGAAATAGAGAAATGAGGTATATAACCAAGCTTAAATGCTTTGGATTTATGATTTAGTTGATTGTGGGTTCCATCACTAGAATAGTGTGACATTATAGTTTAATTTATGTTTCATGTATTATTTTTTCAGTTTCTTTATGATGCTGACCACATCTATAGATCTTCTAAATTTTTTCTTTTCTCATTAATTATTTCCCTGGTAGCACATGGTATGTTAATCTGTCCAACTTCACATAGCTTAGCTCTTGAGTTAAAGTAGAAAGACAAGTTCAATGATGATTGTAATAGATGTCTCTTTATGCAAATTTATGTTTATGTAGTTTACTCCTGGCGTGATGTTTGCCAAAGCATCAGAAGAAAAATTAAAATCTTCTACACTCTTTCATCAGAGTTGTGCAATGTTAGTGAGCTGATGGACTGCTCAAGAGTTGGTTTTAGTGGATTAATTTTTTTTTCATTTTTGTTGTATGTTTTGTGCTTATCAGGGAATTTGTGAACAATGTATGGTATATCAAGATACTATCTCCACTTGAAGTGCAACAAATGGGGAAAGAAGTCCTGAATCCTGCCGCTTCTGTCCCAAGCCAAAGGCTTACCCATAGCAGCAACAACTGTGATGACTACATGAGCAGACAGGACTTGAGGGGTTCTGGTAATGGACTTGCCTCTATGGGTTCTCTTGAATACTAAAGGAGAATGCTCCTGAAGTTGGGGATTTGAAATGGAAGTTGCACTGATGAATGTTGTAGCTGTCTTATGGCACTGTTTATGTACGCATGGATTGTTAGAATTCTTTGGAACTTTTACCTTTTTTTCTTTTGTGGTAATTGAAATGTATCGCCTGTTTAAGTTGATATTAAAGCTTGTGTGTCGGAATACTGCTGTAAATTATAATAGGAAATATTTCTAACACTTACGTTATAGTCCTTTAGAGCACAAGGATCTATTAGGATAATCCCATTATGTTATCAGCAATTTGTTGGCTGCCCTGTAATTTATATCATCTACTGTTTCTAAAACGGCAGTTCATAAATGAACAACTTATTTGAACGTAGACTTATCTATGTTTTACACATCTTAACTATATTTTTGGATAGATAATAATCTGACTCTCCAATTATTCATAAGAAGTAAAGCTCGGTGAATTCGTTTTGTACTATTTTCTTATCATTTGTGCGCGGTCATTCTGTCCTAATGCTTTGAACAAAATAGCATGTTACCATTTTGGGTATTTTGAGCATTAACTCTTTCTAGACCACATAATCCTCCATTTTTATGGACTCAGGCCATGACGTATTCACATTTTTATGAACAATGAAATGATCTGAAATATGAATTTTGATCAACATAAGAAGGAAGTGCCTTCGCTCACACCAAATGGATCCCTAAATTCAAGTGAAGCTTGGAGTAGAGAGATGAAATTACAGGGACCAAAAATGGACACCAATAGAAGTAATGGCAGGCTCAAAATGAACTCCACTTTTGAGTTCTGACAGCCTTTTCTCCAATTAAAGAGAGGAAGCTAATTTAGTTCACTTTACAATATTACTTGACGATATATTATTCGGCTTTTTCTTGGAGAAATGATTTGATTGTAGGCTATTGGTTCAACCATCACAGGCTTTTCTTGCTGAGAAAAACATGACATAAGGCTCATTAGCAATATTTCCCGAAAATGGAAGCAAAGGCTCAGACTAGGGTTGTCAAATGTACAGAACGATCCCAATGTTAGGCAAATGCATTCATCCCATAAATATAGTTATATACCAAAAACGGCTTAACCCCTTTCCTTTTTGTCTTTTTCTCTGCTGCCCATTCAACGGTATTGAAATTAGGTGGGCATACAGCACCTAACCAGGCAGTTAATGTGGCAACAGCCGGATAATCTCCAAAACCCACAACAAAGAATTGAAAACTGTATTGAGAGTTATATACTTTAAATGTTTAATCCACTAGTTCATACCTGACAGTTTTAGTTTGTAACTTTTAAGAGTCTTTGACCATACCTTCCATTCCACCGTAACTAAATCAGGTGACACTTTTGTTAGCTTCATCTGCTATTCTCTTCCAAACGACCCAAAAGAAAAGTAGTTAACTACTTCAATTTCAATGCCATGATTCTTATCTTCTTCTCCCACACCATACAACTAGTTAAATATGTTGGCTTTTACTGGCATGATTTCATAGCGTCGAACCTAAAATATCATCTTTTACTAGATTCTTCACTTAATTGCTGTGGCCTGACAATGGGTTCCGCTGCTCCTGAGTATCAGCCATTGCTACTGGGTCTCGACTCCCATGCTCGGATACCCGATTTGTCATCCGTTGCAATCGAAGAGTTTTTGCAACACAGGCCGGTAGCTCTGCGATGGTGGCCAAGGCTTGTGGCATGGGAGTCCAGGCTTCTTTGGCTTCTATCTGGGGCTTCTATAGTAGTATCCATATTCAATTACATGCTCAGCTTTGTTACCTTGATGTTCACTGGACATCTGGGTGCTTTAGAGCTTGCTGGTGCCTCTATTGCTAGTGTTGGTATTCAAGGTCTTGCCTATGGGATTATGGTATTGTCTTCTTAACTCTGTTTTTTCCTTTGTTCTGTTTGGTTAGTTGCATGAGCACTTTGTTAATGTTTTTTGCCTTTTCCTTTTTGGGCTCCCCAAAATACAGTTGGGTATGGCCAGTGCAGTGCAAACTGTATGTGGACAGGCCTATGGGGCTAAGCAATACTCAGCAATGGGAATCATTTGCCAAAGGGCCATAGTCTTGCACTTGGGAGCGGCGGTCCTCCTAACATTTCTGTATTGGTTCTCTGGTGATGTACTCCAAGCAATAGGCCAAAGTGAAAGCATTGCTCAGAAAGGCCAAGTGTTTGCTCGAGGTTTGATCCCTCAAATTTATGCATTTGCCATAAGTTGCCCGATGCAGAGGTACTTGCAAGCACAGAATATTGTGAATCCTTTGGCATTTATGTCTGTTGGAGTATTCCTGGTCCACATTCTTCTGACGTGGGTTGTCGTCTATGTCTTGGGGTATGGCCTACTGGGAGCCGCTCTGACTCTCAGCCTCTCTTGGTGGTTTCTTGTTATTGTAAATGGTCTTTACATTCTTCTGAGCCCGTCTTGCAAGGAAACTTGGACTGGCTTATCCTTAAGAGCCTTCACAGGAATTTGGCCTTATTTCAAGCTCACTGTTGCTTCTGCTGTTATGCTTTGGTATGTGTCTGATGATTGTAGCTTACAACTACAATACACATTGTACTTTTCCTTTTGTCACTGCTCACTAGTTTGGGAATATGCTACATTTTTCTTTGTCTGATGTTAGCTTATAATAATGTAGTTTGGAGATATGGTACAACCAAGGGTTGGTGCTTATATCAGGGCTCCTTACTAATCCAACAATCTCACTTGACTCCATTTCAATTTGGTAAGTGAATGCCCCACTTCTCTCACTTGCAATTTTGCTTCCTTTATGTGAGCAAATCCTAATTTGGTTCAATCTTCAGCATGAATTATTTGAACTGGGACATGCAATTTATGCTCGGCCTCAGTGCAGCTGCCAGGTTAGCAAACCAATCAAAGCTCTAAATTGGATAATTCAATCCTTTGTTTTTTTTTCTGTGTCACTGAATATCGTCGTAAATTGGCCCTTGGCAGTGTTCGAGTCAGTAATGAGCTAGGGGCAGGTCATCCAAGGGTAGCAAAATTTTCAGTTTTTGTGGTGAATGGGACAAGTATCCTTATCAGCATAGTTTTCAGTGCAATTGTTTTGATATTCCGGGTTGGATTGAGCAAAGCATTTACAAGTGACTCTGAGGTTATAGAGGCAGTTTCAGACTTGACTCCACTGCTTGCCATCTCTGTTTTCCTAAATGGCATTCAGCCAATCCTCTCAGGTAATCATTCCTGAAAGAAACCAACAAATTATGTATGACCCAAAGTTTTGGTCTATCTTCTTGTTTATAATATTCTACTCTGTTTTGGAATTTCAGGGGTGGCAATAGGGAGTGGATGGCAAGCAGTTGTGGCTTATGTAAACCTGGCCACTTACTACATAATCGGTCTCCCCATTGGATGTGTCCTCGGCTTCAAAACAAGTTTAGGAGTAGCTGTAAGTTTATTCACTGCCCATTTCTCCCCAAGTCCCTTATCAATTTTCCCTACCAATGGTATATTGAATGTGCACTATGACACTATTCAGGGAATCTGGTGGGGGATGATTATTGGAGTTCTTTTACAAACAGGAACTCTCATTATTCTCACTGCCAGAACCAACTGGAGCCAGGAGGTAATAACCTAATCTAATCAATAATGTATTTCATTTTTAACTGCCCAAATAATAACTTCAATGGTTTTGTAGGTTGAAAAGGCTGCTGACCGCTTGAAGACTTCTGCTAATGAGGAGAGAGAAGACTTGGTAACAGGGGTATCAGGAGCATGAGCCCACGTTAATATATTTCTCTGTTTTCCAAACACCCTCTTCTTTCAATTTTGAATATGTATTCTTGTAATTTTGGGTTAAGTCAATTCCTTGAGCAGGTTCGCTTTCTCTTTCTATTTTCCCCTTTGATTTACCTAAGATCACCTTATCTGAATCAAAATGTTATATCAATCGTAATATCCCAATAAATTGAAAAACCAAGGCCGGGCTTTCTTAGTTTGTCGCCAATTTGATGGTAATCCTCATCGTTGGATGATTCATTAAAAGTGCAAAATGAGCAACAATTTGCCCTCTCCAACATTGGCTTTTGCTTAAAGCTTAAGTCGACGATATACCAACTAAATTTGTTTCTGCCCCAATATGATAAATACGACAGTAGGATATTTGTCAAACTAAAATATTCTTCAGGGGCTCGGAAAGTCAGATGCTTGCTGTCGATGGATGAAACATGTCATTGGGCCTGATTCATGGATCGGTTATTTTTTATTAAAAGTGAGATGTATTACATTTGAAAATTCAAGTTTATATTAAAACTGAACTTAAATGGATCAGCCCATTTAATTAGTGGGCTGTTTCAAGTTAAGACAGCCCAATCTTGTCGATTTGAAAAAAAAAATTAATAATTTTATATATTTAGTTATATAAAATTAATAATTTAATTACTGATAGTATTACATATTTTATATATTTCAATATTATTAAATTTTTACTTGTTAAATTAATAATTTTAGTTAAAATTAAAATTTATTATTTTTTTATGACAATGAATATTAAATAATAAATTGATAATGAATCAAACCTTGAAATATTATTGCTATCGAAACAAGATTCAAATGGTTTGCTTGAAGATGAGGATTGAGGAGGATATAAATGAGTCTTGAAGTTTCCATTTATTTGATTATACACTTATGCTTATGGGATAGTAATTTATGTTAAAAATTAAAACTTTATTTATATTTGACGTAATTTATTTACTTATTTATATTTAGTATACTTTATTTATTTGTAATATGTTTTTGTTATTCAATCTATGGATTAAATTATAGAACAATTTTATTGATAGGTAGGTAGAATTGTAAAAATGAATTTGTTTTTTGAAAGAAAAAAAGAAGTGGGTTGGCTCAACCTGATCCATGGGCTGGTTAAAGTTTTGATGGCCTATGTAAAAAAAAGCTAGCTCGACCCAATCCATATTTTTTCAACCTAAGAGGATTTGGGTCACGTTGGATTGAATCAGTTCATATTAACACCTTTATCAATGGGTAAAGAGTTTATTGGGTTTTAAAGTTTTGTTTCAAAAAAATATACAAACTTAAATGAAATCTAGATATTCTTCCTGCAATGAAGATGTTCGGAATTGAAATGATCAAAATATCCGATAAGTTTTTGTATTCATGCATTTTTTTCAATTTAGTTCTTGTACTCAAAATTAAAATAATTTAGTTTCTTAATTTTGAAAATTATTTTAATTTAGTCCTTAATGACATCCTATTTTGTCATTAAAAGAAATGACATCAATATTGACATGACACTAACATGATGACGCGTTAATGTTATATGACATCGACGTGATAACGTGATGATATGATAATACTACGTAGTATTAATATGATTACATGACAATGTTGACACGGCATTGACCTGTCAATATGTTAGTGCCACGTGACAATGCTAACGAGACCAATCAAGAAAAAAAAATTATATTCATGCATTTTGTTCAATTTAGTTTTTATACTTAAAATTGAAGTAATTTAGTCCCTTAATTTTGAAAATTATTTCAATTTAATCTTTCTTTCTAATGACATCCTATTTTGCTATTAAAGGAGATGACATTAACATTGACATGACACAACATGATGGTGTGTCAGTGTCATTTGATATCGACATGATGACGTGATGATATGATAGTGCTACGTAGTATTAATATGATTTCATGACAATGTTGACGTGGCACTGACATGTGAACAATGTTGACGTGGCACTGACATGTGAACAATGTTGACATGTCAATGCCACATGACAATGCTAACGAGACAGATCAAGAAAAATTTTTTTTTTGAAAAAAGATCTGCGTCATATCATAAAGACTAAATTAAATAGAATTAAGTTGCTAAGAGATTAAATTGAAAAAAAATAAAAAAAATAAATATTTAAGTACATAATATATAAACTTATTAATAAATCAAATATTCAAGTGTAAAAAATTTATGGTATTAAAATATATATATTTTTTAGAATATGTACATTAATTTATCTTTTTTGTAAAAATTAAGATTGAATTCCTCTTCTATAAAAAAATTTTGAAAAAAATTTCATACCTAAAGCTAGAGTTAGATGAATAACTTATATTCTATTAGAATAAAATAATCTAAAAAGCTAAATAAATTTTTTTTTCTTCTGTTTATAATAGTTTAAAAATGTGAAATTTATATTCTAAATTTGACTTCGTTTTTAATTTGAGTTGAGCATAAATTAACAAAATATGTTGATTTAGTTACAGTTTTCACAATTTATAAATGCCCATTCTTTTGGAATTATTCAACCTTATCCAATTTACCTTTTATTTAAATTTATTCAAAGTGTCTTTATAAAATAATTTTATTTTAATTCAAAAATCAAATTTAAATTATGCTAAATTTAAATTTAAATTATTAATTTCAATCTACAAATAAATTGTAAATACAAAATAAAATTGTACAAATATTTATTATTATATTTAACTTGATCAGCCATCTTTAACCCAGGACATTCCAGCTTAAAAAAATTAAAATATTAAACAAAATAAAAACGTAAAAAATAAACAAAAATTGAAAGGGTAGAACAGTTCAGATTTGATGAGTGTAATAAGAGATTTGTCATGCCCAAATTAAAAAAGTCAAAATAAGAAATTATTTTTATAATGATTGTTAACTCCATATCTCTTTTTTTCATGTAAAAAAGTTAATAAGACTCAGACATGCGCAAACTTTGTCATCAAAGAGCTGCTTGGCACTTAAATTAAAGAGTTTAAGAAAAAAAATCCAAATCAGAATCTAGAAACATAAATATGTTGTTATTACCTTAATTTTGTAATAATTAATTGATGAATTAAACTTTTAACGAGAAAAAGAAAAAACGAAGAAGAACACTGAGAAGTGGTCAAGGAGAAGAGTAGCTATTACTTTTTATAATTGTGAAAACAAAACCTTAATTCTAAACATTTTTAGGATTTGTGTAAATTCCAATATTGTTACTCTATACGTATATATCCAACAGGATCAAGATAAAATATTAGGATTTTTTTATAAAAAGAAAATTCAAACTTAATTTTTATAAAATAAATAAATTAATATACTTATTATGAAATAAAATAATCAAGTAAAAAAATATTTATAAATATATATTTCTTAACACTATAAATCTTTTACATCTAAAGATTTAGCTTATTAATAAATATATGTATCATTTACTTAAATATTTATATTTTTTATTTATTCCCTCAATATTTTAATTTTATTCAATTTAATCATTATATTATAATTTTTATTTAATTTGATCTCTATAACGTGATTAAGATTTTTTTTGAATTTTTTTTTTCTTGATCTACCACATCAATATTGTCACGTCATCATATTAATACCACATAACACTAGCACGTCATCATATTAAAGCTCCGCCATCCAAACGAGCTAAGTCTGCACTGATGTTAGTTTCTTAAATAGCAAAATTGAATGCCGTTAGGAAAAATGATAAAATTAAAGTAATATCTAAAATCAAAAAATTAAGTTGTTTTGATTTTAAATATAAAGATTAATTTAAACAAAATACATGAATACATTGACTTTATGAATATTTTGACCGTATTAAAATAAGCCATAGATAATCTATGAGCAACTTGTTCACATTATCTCCTAAAGCATCTTGATCACCCGTAAAGCATCTCCTTCAGTTCGATAAATATTGCAGGAGTAAGATCTATCTTGGTACATACAATTCTAGCTAAGCTGTGAAGGCTTGTTGGCTGCAGCAATTTTTCTCCCAGAACAAATTGTAAAAACCAGAGAAAGAAGGGGTAGGGGAGAGGGACATCTCCCTATTCACTTTTCAGGTAGGCTCAAAAAATTCAATGAAATCCTTCATGCCAACAACGTTAATGGACTATGTGGCAAAAACAATAAAGAACACTCTTGTGAAAAAGAAGTACATATGTTATATATATATATCACAGGTTAGATGACGCTATGCGGCTGTGCCGGTGCATTGTTTAGTGTTAGGGGACAATCTTTCCAAGTTAAGTACTTGTAATATATATATATATATACACTACAAGTTAGATGCCGCTATGCGGCTATGCCGGTGCATTGTTTAGTGTTGGGGACAATCTTTTCAAGTTAAGTACGTATAATAATCGTTTACTGTCCCTCGTTGTTTGCCTCTCCGGTTCTGTTTCATGGCTTCTTTTTTTGTCCTTTTGTTTCTGTTGTTGAGTGTTGCATTGTTTTTGATGGAAACTTCGTCCTTTTTCATCTCAATAGAGCTGCTATTAAAAAAAAATGATTGGGGAACTAAGATTGTAGATTTCTTTTTATTAAATTATGGACCAAAACATAACTTTTTGAACATGGGCGACTAAAAATCAAAATAAAAAAACCTTTTGATGACCAATTTTGGCAATTTACCTATGCATGGGACACACTTCTCCTACACGCTAAAGGAACGTAAGACTGACGGCCATTGGTCGTCTTTAGGCTCTAAACAAGCCATTGATAACTCCAAAGTCTGCAAGTCACTCTCCCTAATTGGCACACTCAAAAACCGAATTAATTGCAGTAGGCTTCTTTTGTTGGCAAAACAAACAATAGAAGGTCAATAAATTTCATCGTTCACCTACCCTTCTTAAAAATTAAGGGGTGGTTGAACACGAGGACCAATCTATACGGCTGCACCCAATTTTTTTTCCTGGATTATTAGCACCTCAAAGGAAACCATAAATGGATACGATGACATTCTAGATATGAGCTTCTACCATCGGAAAAGAAAATTAATCGTACCACACAGACTGTATATATCATAAGCGGAAAACATGGGCAGAGAGGAGCAGCAACCCTTGCTAGTAGGCCGGAATAATATTTATGATTTGCAGTCGGATGCAATCGAAGACGTTTTGGAGAAAAGAGAAGCAGTGGGAGTGGGATGGTGGGCGAGGCTGGTTGCATGGGAGTCAAGGCTTCTTTGGGTGCTGTCTGGCGCATCCATAGTTGTCTCAGTATTCAATTACTTGTTGAGCTTTGTCACCTTGATGTTCACCGGTCATCTTGGGGCATTGGAGCTGGCTGGAGCCTCCATAGCCAGCGTGGGAATTCAGGGTCTTGCTTATGGGATTATGGTATGTGTGTTTTTTTTTTTTTATTCGTTACATCAAGTTTTAACTTTATTTAGGGATAATATAATATTAACTTTCAAGCCCTAGGGATAATATATATAATTTAAGTCAAAGTCTTTTGTCTTACCTGATTTCACATCAATTGGTTTATGTATGGATGAATACTAAATTTTTTCTGTTGTTTTTTTTAATAAATTTATCACTATGATAAAATAAATAATTTATTATAAAATGTCTTGACTTTATTTAAATTTTAATAATAATTTCATACGAATCTATTAACATAAATACATGAGTTTAATGAGTAAACTTGAGATGTTTTAAATGCCTTTCTTCTTTCTCTATTCTTTTTTCTTTTCTTTCAATTTAGTCGACGGGCGTTCCCTTATGTCGACTGGCCCCTCCGCCATCTAGCATTCTTGTGACATCGACGAGAGCCAGATTACGTTAGAAGGGTGTGATTTGGCATTTTCATGACTAGATTTGGTTGGAGAGCACCAGGTAGATCTGACGTTCCTGCGATCGGATTTAGCCAAAGAACATCCGTTCAACACTTGTCATGTCATTCTGTATCGTTGCTACTGGATTTAGTTGGGAAAGTCAAATTCGACGTTCTTGCGAACGAATTTAGCCTGGGAAGATCAACACTTGCCATGTCGTCCTTTGTTGTTGCTATTGTTCACGATGTAGAAAATTTAGTGAGAGAAGAGAGAGAATGCTTGGTTAGAGAGAGAAAAAAATTGTAAAAATAAAAAATTATATTTTATATATTTAAAATAAATTAAAAGTAAAATTATTTTAAAAAATATTATCATATCATTAACGAAAATATTAACAATTAATTAATAATATGATTTATGTGTCTAATAAAAAATATATTTTTTAGATAAATTATCGATAAATGTATTTATGTGAAATTATAATCAAAATTTTAAAAAATAAAAGTATTTTATACAATAATTTAAGATAAAAGTGAAAAGACTTTTTAGAAAGTTTGAAACACTTTTGCTCCTTCCAGTCCTACGCAACTAACCAAACCTCTCAAAGGGGAAAGTGAACATTGCAACCAAAAGCCATCATACTTGAAATGAAGAATTTAGAATCTTCATCTCGTTTCAAATGAAAAGAATTTTATCCTATTAATTTTTAAAGATTTCTTTAAAATAATAAATATTACTTTAATATTACATTTATTGAAATATTAAATTTAGAGATATATATATATATTTATATATCTTATTTTAATTTTTACAACTTTTAGTTTTGAGGATGCAATAATTGCAAAATAAAACAACAAAAGATATGCTTGCGTGCACTATGTTACGAGGTTAATTATCTATCAATTATAAATGTTTTCTTATATTATGAATTATAACGATGAATTAAAGAATTTAGTTAGAGTGGCTAATAATTAAATGGTGTGAACCCAAAATTCTGATTGTTTATGTGAATATAAATACAAAAATATAGTTTATAAAATTATGATTAGTAAATTATTTGGGTGATCGAATTAAATTTATATTTTTTTATTTCATTAATGTAAAATATTGTGTTAAAAAACCGTTTTTTTAGTGACTTAGACAAAAAAGTCAACTAAATTTTCCTTATTTGTATTTAATTTCATTAATGTTTTTAACGTTTTTTTTTAATCTTAAAAACAGTTGGGCATGGCCAGCGCGGTGCAAACTGTGTGCGGCCAAGCTTACGGGGCTAAGAAATACGCAGCCATGGGCATCATTTGCCAAAGAGCAATCGTTTTGCACATAGGAGCCGCAGTCCTCCTCACGTTTCTGTACTGGTATTCAGGTGCAGTCCTTAAAGCAATAGGCCAATCTGAGAGCATAGCCGAGCAGGGCCAAGTCTTCTCTCGTGGTTTGATCCCTCAACTTTACGCATTTGCTTTAAGCTGCCCCATGCAGAGGTTCCTGCAAGCTCAGAACATAGTTAATCCCCTTGCATTTATGTCTGTCGGGGTTTTCCTCTTGCACAGTCTTCTTTCATGGCTTGTGATCAATGTATTGGAGTACGGCCTTATTGCAGCATCTCTGACTCTCAGTCTCTCCTGGTGGTTTCTCGTCGTTGCCACCGGGCTTTACATTGTTCTAAGTCCTTCTTGCAAGGAGACTTGGACCGGTTTATCCATTAAGGCTTTTAAAGGAATTTGGCCTTATTTCAAGCTCACCGCTGCTTCTGCTGTTATGCTTTGGTATGTCTTCAGAACCCGAATGGCCATAAGCTAGCTTCATTTATCAATCATTAGTGTCAACCTTGTAGCCATTGGCAATGCAGGTTGGAGATATGGTACAGCCAAGGACTGGTGCTCATATCTGGTCTTCTCCCTAACCCTACAATCTCACTAGACTCCATTTCCATTTGGTACGTTAACGCCTGCTGCCTCTTCTCATACATGCCTGGTTGTCTTTCATGTACAAGTCTGATAGATAAATCCATGCGTTTTCAGCATGAATTACTGGAACTGCGACATCAACTTCATCTTAGGCCTTAGTGCAGCAGCCAGGTTAGTAAAGCAAGTAGTCTATAAAATGTTCAATTTGGCGTTGCCGATATAGCTGCATATTTGATCTGCCATTTGTGATTAGTTAATGGTTGTTGGGCTATACTGGACTTGACAGCGTTCGCGTGAGCAATGAGCTAGGAGCAGGTCATCCAAGGCTTACCAAATTTTCAGTTATAGTGGTGAATGCAACCAGCATTTCCATCAGTGTGGTTTTCACTGCAATTATTTTGATATTTCGAGTTGCTTTAAGTCGAGCTTTTACAAGCGATGCTGAGGTCATAAAAGCAGTGTCCAATTTGACTCCACTTCTTGCCATCTCCGTTTTCTTGAATGGCGTTCAGCCTATACTCTCAGGTATGTTTCTTCGAGAAAACTGGCCAGAGGCCAACCAGCCACCAGGCTGAACCCCTCCTTTGTCTTGGGAATTTCAGGAGTGGCCATTGGGAGTGGATGGCAACATATTGTGGCTTATGTCAACCTGACCACATACTACGTTATTGGTCTTCCAATTGGATGCATTCTTGGCTTCAAAACTAGTTTAGGAGTGGCAGTAAGTGGTTCTTCAATCTCTGTTCTCAGATTATTACTTGATTTTTTATAAAAAAAAAATTTTTGAAATAAATATTTGAGTTGTCTTTTAACACTGTTGGTTAGGGTATATGGTGGGGGATGATTATTGGGGTTCTTCTACAAACAACAACTCTAATCTTTCTCACAGCCAGAACAAACTGGAACACAGAGGTAATTAATTTCATTTTTAATCAATAGTGGATTTGGGGATCTTACTAGTTAGTTCAGTATTTCTATACCTACTTATTTTGTAGGTTGAAAAAGCTGCTGACCGCTTGAAGAAATCAGCCAATGAGGAGACACTACAATTGGTAACAGGTGTATAAGAACACGAACAACCCTTGAAGCATCTTATCGAGATGGGCTTGTAAAGGCCGGAGTGAAGCGTATTCAGAATTTGGTGGCTTGGGTTTGAGTCTCGAACGGTTTTGGATTTAACAATCCCTTGATCGAGTTGACAACTTTGGAGTTCTTAGGTTTATGTTGGGCTATCATTTTGTTTAAGTTTATACTTAAAACTTCTCATTAATAAAGCATCTTTTCTCCAAACTCTGGCCCCCTTTCCCTTTCAACTTTTGCATTTATTTAAAGAAAGCTCGTTTACTCGGGAATGTACAAGTTGGTGAATTGGCATCCAGTTTGAAGACTCTAAACAGAAAACCATCAATTTACTGTCTACCGTGTCAGGTAGAGATCAAGAAGTACCGGTGTGAGTTCACTGCGGTCGATCACAAGATGATCCAGCATTTTTTCTACAAGGATCTGATTTTACATGTAACAAGAAAAGAGTCTGCTCAAAAGCCATTAATACCAGAGATACAATCAAATCATTATAACATGGCAAGGAACTATGTATAACAGCTCTGGTGTCCAGCGAAACTCTACCTAATTTAACTCACTGATATTTTTTCATGGCTGAGGAAAACCCACCCAGGAAACAAAATTCCAGGCTTTACAAATCAACCGAGCATGCAAGTATGTACAAATTGCTTTTCTTGATAATTATCACTGATAACTATAGCTGACCCAGTTCTTCTATATCATCGTAATCTTCTTCATTGAGAAACCTAGAAAATCCATTATCCTTTGCCTCCATACACCCTACAAGTTGGTTGGCCTCTTTCTGTTCATCTGCAGTTTTTGCTAAAGATAAAAGAATGTTTTTTGCTTTCCTGTCAGGTGGAACACCAGAAGATTCCATTTCTTTATACCAAATAACAGCACTACCAAAATCCCTGTTCTTCCCATACGCATCCATGAGAGTCGTGAAGATGGTTTGATTTGCTTTGATACCCTTTAACTGCATTTCTTCATATGTCTCCATCATCTTTTCAAGATTATTTACCTTGGCATATCCTTTCATCAAAGTCCCATATGTGACAACATTTGGTTGAAGCCCATCTTGTTTCAGTCTTTTGAAGAAATTTTCAGCACCCTCCAAATCGGATGCATTGACATAAGCCGATAACATAGTTGTATAAGAGCAGATATCAGGGGTGTATCTGCAAAGAAGTACAAAGTAAAAGTTAATGTAGCTGTTTGGACCTTGCATCAATTGTACATGTTAGTGCTTCATAAGGATAAAAGGCTAACCACCTTAGAACTTGGCGGTCCTAATAGACAATCAGAAGGAGTAAAATTACACCCATTAAAAGTTCTATTGAATATTTCTCTACTTTCGTAGAGAAAAAAAGTTTCAAATGTGATGGGTATTGCTTTGCTAAAAATTGGGTGAGAAAAATACAGTGAACATCAATAGCAAGACAAACTAAAAGCAGAGAAAATTAGAAAAGGATAGCAGATATGGTGGCTTCCATGGACAGCAGAAATCAAAGAAATATTGCTTAATCTGATTGAAGGTGAATGCAAGCAAAATCTTTTTCCACTCAATTTTAAAGAAAAATAATATCTACAAAAACCATGGATTTTGAGGAACAACATTTAAGGCAGAATCACATGAGAAAAACATATGTATAACCAGATAACAATTATCATCTTTCTTTACAACATATTAGGGCTTAGATAGAATTTGAAGACTTGGATGGCAGAGGTGATTTGCACTTGGAAGAATAATAATGTAATTAAAATCAAATTGAGTTGTAGCAACTCTTTCATACATACAATAGAGAACAATAGAAATTATGTGGGCCCAGTTCCAACCATTACTTTTTAGTGTATTACTTTCCAATATGCCATCAAGAACTACATAATCACAAATAAGTTACAAATACCCCCATCCCCACGCCCTGTGACCCAAAAAAAAAAACAATGGGTTGAGCATGTGGCTGCAAATTATGTCAATTTTGAAATATAATCAAATTTCGTTCCTAAAGAAAGGTGCACATCTAAAACTAACTTTTTTAAGTACAAGAAAAATGGAATGAACTAAAATAAGATAACTAAACATAGGAAACAGAAACCATGCATTTGGAAATGTCCTTATAGCAGCTTCACTTTCAGATTAGAATACTTTACCTGTCTCTTCTCATGCTTTTGAACACAGTCCGAGCTTGCTCCACCATTCCCGAAATTGCAAATGCATCAAGCAAAATATTATATGATTTATGGGTAGGCCTGGAAAAGAGACAGAATGGGATAGCACTGAGACCTCCAAAAAAATGGTTGGGTATCAACTTTGACAGAAAGAATATATAGCTGTTAAATGGCTAGCCACAAACTTGAAAGTTAATTAGTAATGAAACTGAACTCTAAATTAAACCCCAAAAAAGAAGTTGATGGTTAGAAAGAACATATAGCTGTTAAATGGCTAGCCACAAACTTAACAGTCAATTAATGAATGAAAACCAGAAAACTGAAATCTCTAAATTAAACCAGAAAAAGAAATTAATGGTTAGTCACTTGCTAATGGCATGATGAAGTTGGCATTATGCACCACTAAATCAACTGTATCTTGTCCACTCTCCTCATATTGGTATTGCATCTATATCCATGAGGATGCACAGTAAATAAATCGGATATGAATCCGTATTATTCTTCATGCATACAAAGAATGATCACACATTCTTCTACTCTGGCTAAAGCCGGTATAAGAAAGAATACAAGATCACCGGGCACACTGGTAAGATATTGCCCTAGATTTAAGTCACAAAATAAGACATGTTGGTTTGCCTCACTTCTAATTATGACTTCAATCATCAAAGTCAATTTAACCAGTCCAATGAACTATTCCTAACACCAGAAACCATTATTACTAGAATAAATCTAAGATGCAAACAACTACGTTGCATCAACCTTTTAGGGAATCAAAATGTTTTTTGGTACAAATTGACATGTCCAGGTGTAGGGGGGAGTTGCACCCTAGACCTTTAACCCTCTAATGGAGTGTTAACAACCAAATTACTGAAGGTCATCTATTAAGAGGCCAAACTGTTCTGACTAGACTTATAATTTTAAATCAGAAATATGAGGTGCCAAATATGAAAATTAGTGAGTGTCTTTGCTGAATTCACTTCCTGTTCTATTTTTCAAGTGAGCATGGCAGTTGAGAACCATCAACTCTACATTAGAAGCGAGTAAAAAGCTCAACCTACTGACTACATTAGTTTCATATTAAAGCACAGTGGGATCTAACTTGGTTATACAAGTTGAACTTGCACACCTGATTCCAGCATCCAGCATCTCCTCAAAAACAGCCAAAGCTTCCTCTTCCCTCCTAGCTTTTCCATAAGCATTAATGAGCAAGGCATAACTCACAACATCAGGCCGAAGACCAGCTCTTTGCATCTAAAATACCATTTTTATTTTGAAGTGTTACAAATTTATCATCAATGAGAAAGAACAAAGAACTCAAAAAGATTAGACACTGGTATAAGGACAAGAAGCACTCTGTGTCTATTTTCTTGCAGCAAAATTATCGTATCCACCATTTCAAACTTTTGTTGGATTTTGGTATTACCTAAGTACAATAAACCATACAATACAGGATAACTGAGGTGTTTTTAAATTAAGATGCATGGGACTATTTCAGCACACATACATAACAGATATGCCTATACTTACATATAGTAAAAAAAATGTGATTACCCACAAGGGCATTTTGCAAGTGCGACACATTTTTGAAAGGTCAACATGAATATCCATGAATGTCAAAACCAACAAATTGATAAAGCTATCAGAAATATGGATATATACAATAGATGTATAAATGAGGGAAAAAGAACATTAATATCACTCTGAAAATCAAATGTTTTATGCAGCATCTTCTAGTACTAAAACATAACATAAAATTATAAGGTTAGCTGTTGACAATATTTTTGCAGTGGATATTGCAACAACTCCAAAAAGTTTAAAAAAGACCATATGCAAAATTTTCCCACTTCACTGGTTAAGTGCATTTTTGAAGCAGATATTTCAAGATCATAACATGCTGATTAAGAACTTTACCAACTAGACCTTTATAATCTAAAAAAAAAATTGCAGTCACAACCTCAGAATTTGAAAATCCAGCAAAGACCCACAAGATCACATATGTGTCAGATTTTTCTTCCCTCAAATAAATAGAACCACCAGAACACCAATTTCCAACAATCTTTTTTCAACAGAAACATACCCAGAAGGAGGTCTTGATTAAGGATTTCACACTCAATGTAGAGAGCTAAGTATGACTCCAACACAGATTTTTTTTTTAAATAATTTTTTATTGCAAAATTTGCTTAATTGTGTGATGGCTTTCATTTGTTTATGTGCAATTCAGTCTTTAGTTTCTTAAGCTACAAATTTTAACTAAAGTACAAGGAAATATTACCATAGGACCACTGATTAAACATAATTTTTTTTTTTTGAAAAGACTGATTAAACATAATTTATCGACCAAGATGATCAAAATAAGATCTATATGCTATCCTCAATTGAGACCACTACTAAATACCTCATCTTCGTACTGTTATAAATGGAATATCAAGGATATGGTGGCCAAAGCAGGATGATATTAAAATTTGAGAACATAGAGGATCATATAGAAAAATGAATGGAACTTTATGATTTCAGCATCAGCTAAATGATAGAAAACAACATTATCTCTTGGTATGTTGAAAAATTTACATGAGCAGGATAAGTTATCAAAACAAAATATTGGACATCATATGACCTCAGAAAATTCAACAATCATTCCAAAGTTCCTCTTTGATTAGTGGGCTGAAGAAAAATTGGTGCAACTTATGATTTCCATAAAATTTTCTTTCAAAAAAAATGTATAACTACATCCACATGCTATAATACATAAAGACATGAAAAGTAGGTCAGATAAGGCACAAAAATTCTACCTGATCATATATCTTTGAAACTTCCTTGTAATTAGTTTCAAATGTCATAAGACTATTGTAAGTGACTGTGGATTGCTTAACTCCCCGTTCAGCCATCAGTGCAAATAGTTTACGTGCCTTCTCATAACTCCCAGCCTTCTTATACATATAAATCATCATGTGGAACATTTTTTGGTCCGGCTTCAAAGGTGATTTTTCCTTATCCAAAAGTGTCTCAAAAACTTCTTCGGCTTCCTTAAATTTCTTTCCCTAACAAGATATTGAAAGATGGATGCTCAGATAAAAGAGTACAGACAAAAATATAATGAAAACAAGAAGGCAAACAGCAACCAAACAATTTGAAATATGCCTTAGTTAACATAGTCTCCTTTTCTGGAAACCCAAAATGGATGCTCTGCCTATAGCATATTGTGGATAATTTTTTAATAGATCTATATAAATTAATTTTGTAAAGAATGAAAAAGTTTTAAAGAAGATAAGAAAGGGTTTTTGAAGAAACAGACTACCTCAACTAGTATTTTAAGTATTATTTGATATGTCAGAGCAGAAGGTTCAGGGCCTGAAGACTGCATCCTTCTAAAGATAGCTTCAGCATTATTGTATCGACCTCCTCTTCCATATGCTTCCATAAGAGCAGTATGTGAGACAACACTTGGTGCATAACCCTTTTTATTTATAAAGCTCATAATTCTCTCAGCCTTGTTGAAGTCCCCTTGCTTTCCATATGCTGTTATAAGCATTATGAAATCCATTTCACCGAAGTCCCACCAGCTCTGTGCTCGAAGCCACTCAAGGATCTATAGGATAAAAAAGATTAGCATATAATGAGCAATTAGAATATAAAAATCACACAGTTTCACATTTACACAATTTATAATTCAAAAGATCTGGTCTATTGTAAACATAAAATGAAAAAAAAAATGTCTGTTTTTTTACAAACTAGGAACATATTATTGTTCGCAAGAAACTCAAAGCTCAAGTCATTTTCCAAAGTAGGTGGTTGCATTTCTGTCTGATAGTAAGTCTATCTGTATTTCATCCCTGCTCTTTTCCCCCTTCACTCCGTGTGTGTTTGTTTCTAAATTGATCAAAAGAACAGCAAGAACAAAGTAACTGGTACCAAGGGCATAGCCATGAAGTTTTGCCAAAAATAAGCTGAGACACTGTTGCACCAAATTCATTCCTGGATGCATTTAATTATGCCTTCTATTTTGGCTATAGTACTTTTTACCTTTTCACGAAATAAAATGGTTTGCTTTTGCACTATAATGACAACACCATCATACTGGCGCCTAGTTAGATTTCTTATATTAAGGGGGAGTTATGTGTTGAAATTTTATCAGCAATCAACAAAAAAATCCATTAAGTCTCCTGAAATTCAAAAGTTCTTTAGTGTTGTATTTGATCAATATCAGTCAGAAGCATAAGTTGGGCAGATTGTTAAAACTCACTCAAGACCTAGAGCATATTTATTGGCAAAGGAAACATTGCAAATAGGTAAAGTTAAAAATGTTAAATCATATAAGGCTCATAACATAGATATATTTAATGAAAGATACCTCACTAACATATTGCCATTTTTTCATCTGCTTAAATCTAACCAAGGTGCCTAAAACCAAGTCTCTAGGAAGAGATTCTTCATTAGTCCGTTGGCGTCTAAGTACTGTAGAAGCAGAACCTGTGTCCTCGATATCCTTCATCAGTCTCCTCCAGCTCTTCTGATTAGCTTCATCAGCTGCATCTTTGAAATGTTCCACTTTCTTCCTCTTCCTCAAAAATTTTCTTGGAGCCAACATTCCCATTGAGATTACCCCAACTAAAGGATTATTACCGTCTGCTTTCAGTAACCTGAAAAAAGAAAATATACAAACCACCAGAATTCAACCCAATGAAAAAAGGCATTCAAAATATAGAATCTTTAGTAAAAGAAGAGAAATGGGTAGTGATAAAAAGGAGAGAAAAGGACCTTGGGGATTGTCCAACTTTGAGAATTGCATGTTTAGTTGAGAAGTAAAGCTTTGGGGGAAGCGGGTCTCCCACAAGAGTTGTAGAAAAGGTAAGGCGAGAATTGTTGGCCTTCACAGAGGGCAGTGGCGACCGTCTGAATATGTTTTGGTGAAGCCCGTAGCCAATCGAAGCAGAAGGAGATGTCTCCATTTCTCCTTCCGAGTTCTAAGTTCTAAACGAGGATAGAAATAGATACGTTCTTAGCACAGTATATGAATATAAATACGGTTACATATTTTATGTAAGGAAACATGAAAAATATCCATGCCTCTTTTTAAAAATATTTTTTAATTACTATTAATTTATTTCTTTTAGTAGTTAAAATGGGGAAAATCCAAATTAGGAAATCCAAGTGCAGGATTATTACTATTAAAAAATCATTTTTTAGTATTCACAAAATAAAATAATTTGTTTAATGCATACAGAGATTGAAGACCTTAATTTAATATGAAAATAAAATTTGATTGATTAGTATGATAATGTTGCCGTTTTTAATGTATTCATTTGAATTATATCAAATACTTAACAATTTATGTATGTGAACATTTGATTTAATTAACTATTACATATATTTCATGTTCAAAAATTTTAATTTAAATTTTTTACCTTAAAAAAATAAAACAATATATCATTCAATCATTTAACTCAATAAAAAATATAAATTTATTTTATTCAAAAAAATTAAGTTTGTATTCTTTTTTTTCGAAGTAAAAAAAATAAAAGCCAAAAATATGAAAACTTAAATTACTATTTTGCCATCATAGAGAGCTTGCCGCTTTGGTAACCATTGTATCTTATATGCAATGATTAGTTTTACAATGAACCAAAAAAAAGTAGAGACATGTGAAACAACCAGTTTTTTTTTCTCCTCTTTATCTTTAATTACAGTAAATCTGTAAAATAAAGATCAAAGCAATATGCAATTGATACAGAAGCAAGATTAAGCAAAAGAATAAAATTTACTTGTAAAACAGCAAGAGGCATGCTAAGCAATAAATCCATCAAAGACTTTTGGACAGCCCCTTTAGTACTTTTCCTACAATTGAACCAAATTATCAGGAGTTTGCTCTCTTTTTTGATCTTATTTTCCTTCCCAATATTCCAGTCCCATTTGACTTGATCCTTTCTTTATGGTAGCAAGGAAGCAACAGAGTGCAAAAGTGCCAAAGGCACAAATTCCAGGAGCCATCCCTGTACTCAGGGGAAGGTGATGTCGATTAAAGTTACATTTACAGATTTGGCTGCAAAAAAGTTTGAGAAAATGAACACCAAAATAAAAAAGAAACGATGAATATTATAAAATAGAGAATTTTACAACCTAATACCTGAAATACTTGGGTGCCTGTCAAAGGAGAGATCTAAAGCTTTCAACAGGATCCGACTCTTCGAGTATATAGGCTGCCCGGAGGGAATCTGTGGCTTCAGTAAGGCGCCCATCATCCTTCTGTATCATACCTAAGTAATACCAAGCCTTATGGTTGGTAGGTTCAATCCTCAATGCATCTGAGAGTAAGGTTCTTGCCACAGGCAATGAGTTCGAGCCCATCTTGGACAACATTGCACTAATCAGTACTTTGCATGGTGCATAAGATGGTTCGAGCAAAATAGCATTAATATAAGCAGACATTGCTTCTTGGATTTCTCCACGTTCTTGACACATAATGCCTGGAACATTCATTAAAGAAACAATTATTACCAAGATAATTATCTGGAATGAGTCCCATTTTGCTCTCCATAACTATCACCACGAAAACATAAATGTTCCTATTTTTTAGAAGCAACCAATTCATAAACTACATATGCACCAATTCTGTTTCTGAAAAACACTGGCATTGCGTCTCACCTGGGTAAGCCGCTCAAAATTGAAATTCTTCATAATAATTCAAGAAATTTTCAACCAAGCAGACAATTTCAATCAATGCTATTCCAACAATGAATCTCTTAAATGTTTTCTAAATGGGCTTTCACCATTCACTGTTATGTGCTTAATCAGATCTGTGCAAAAATCTTTAAAAACTATCTGAGTGACAATACTATGTAGCCCCAGGAAAAAATCTTATTTACAAGAGTTGATAGATTGAGAGAATGATTGGATCAGAGTCCAACTAAGTCTCAAATATGATTTCTGCAATTTTTGACAAGATGGCTTGAGAGTTAAACTACCATAACAAAGAAAGCAACAATGAGAAAAAAAAAGAAATAAAGATATCTAAGATTTTATTTTGTAAAAAAAAAAAATCCCTTCTACTTTGATCACAGCACATATGTTAAGGCTCTATTACACTCGGTCTCTAAGCAACTAGTGCCCAAAATTGATTGACATCTAACAAACCACAAACTATGACACTTAACCAGATCCAGCTATATACCAAATAAATTCTAAAACATTATAAAATGTTATTATAGAAAATCAAATCAAAGGCCATAAAACAAATAATTACCCAAACACAATGCAAAAGCAAACTAAACAGTCCTAATCTCTTTTTTAAATTCTTTAGTTAGCCAAGAAAAGTTTTGTCAATCCCGAAGATAATTAGACTGAAAATAAGTAGGAGATGAATCCATTCCATTGATGGGATAATTATGATAATGTGAATATTTTGAGACTCAAAGTTAGAAAACCCATTCTATTGTTTTGCAAAACAACAAAATAGAATAAGTTGCTGGAATTTTATTCTAACTCCTTGCTCAAAATTAAAAAGTCTTCAAACTGGAAACATAATCTCCTCCTCCAAAGCAGAAAAAGAAGAAAAAGGAGGAAAACAAAAGAATACCATATCTGTGACAACCATATGAGATGGTTCTTGAGAAGGTGAAAGTCCAGAGTTTGCAAGTGCATAAAACTGGTTGATCCCAGAATCACAGTTTTTAGTCAAAAACCATTCAAGATCCAGTTCAGTTCATCAGATATAAAAAGCAAATAGTCCATCTAAACATGTGATGTATTTTTTCTTCATCTGAAAGGATTTCTGTGTGAGACAGCTTATTCTATCTTGATATAAAAACCTAATCACATGCCTTTTCAGAACAAATGCCTTAGGAAGGTTGCCTTGCATAAGAGATGCTAGACCTAGCATGTATTTAGGTTTGTTCTCAGGTTTCCTTTAAGCAAGGAGGTGCATCAAAATGGACAGTTTTCAACAGAAATATTTTCTTCTTTAATTTATCGGCAGAGATGAGAATGTTAAATTGGGTATGTAAGCATACAAGGAAGATAAGATCAACAATGAATGCAAAAGGAAAAGGTGGAGATCGCAAACATTGAGGACAAATCAAAAGCCTTTGGACATTTAGAAAAAAAAACACCAGCAAATGCCCCCATGAGAAGATGTGATTTAATGAAGGATATTCATGCCACGAGGAGCGGAGAACCAAAGAGAACATGGATTAAAACTATAAAATAAGTATCTCATGTTTAATGGGTTTACTGAGGATAATATCTTACCCTAAGCCCAGTTCATGGACAGGTCTAGTAATGTGACAAGCATAACATAGCCAAACAAGCAGAATAGGTATTGGATTTATTGAAAAAGTTCATCTTCATAGACTGGACTTCTAGTACTTGTAATTCAATTAGGACTTACCCAAAGGCTCAGACTCCAGACAAACAACTAAAAGGATTTAATGCTAAACAGTTTTTAGACCTAAAATAAAGGCTCACAACAATAAAAGACTCAAAATAAGACCAAAGATTATTGTTCCACCATTCTAGAAAAGCTGGAGCTACTGAAAGTTCTATTGGGTTGTTACTTTTACTACTTACTTTTTGCTTTTATATGCAAAAAGGCAAATATGCTCTGTACAAAAACAAATTCATACTTTTGAAGAATTAAAAATATTGTTTTCATGGATATCAAAACCCATGATTCAAAGAGGAGCAATTATGTTTGAATTTCTTTTGTTTTTAGTCATTTGCTCATTTTAAATCATAAATGTAGTTTTCCTCTTCTTATTTGCTTATAGCAACTTCTTTGGAAGCAAAGAGCGTATAGAAGAAAACAATCAAATGGAACTCAAAACATAGATCAAATGCTTAAGATTAAATAGGGTTATTTTAGCTGGTCTATGTTCTAAACAAGACCAACATTAGGTAAAGACTTCAGTTTCCAATATTCTTGGATTTAAATCTGGATTTTTCCTTTTTCTTTTTTTTTTGGTGACATCTCTGTCGTCTTGTCAAGAGAAGTTTGATCCCTACCAGATCACAAGGCAAATGTTTTAAATGTTTGGTGAACATGTCCAATTAAAGTCTTGAAAGTGGCTTATATATTAAGTATTCTGAACCTTTCGGTCTGTGCATCAGAGTTGAAGCTGTTATGCAATTTACCTAATCCATTAGTCCTTCAGCTCATAAGCTAGTCCATGAGAACTGCTAATTTGATTCAAATGTTTGTTCCCATAAATAGGCAACCAACTTCATTAAAAGATTATAAGCTTTTCAAGTAGAAAGTAGAAAGGTAAAAAGTTGGGTCATTCAGTAAATAAGGTTTCAAATCTTGCCTTCTGTCAGCAGCAGTTTGGCGGAATACGGCTTCATCTCTCTGGCTTTTTTCAGACATATTTCTACATCCTTCCAGTGTGAAAGACTAGAGTACAGATTTGCGAGACCATGCCAAACTTCAAATTCATTTACTTTATCATCCCCAACCTATCAGTAAAAACAAGAACCTAAAGATTAATGCAGAAACAATAACAACCAGAACACTGAACATTTACCATACTCAACCCAGCTCAACTAAGCCTTAATCCAGGGCTAGGCCTAACCAAAAAGTTCGTTATAAAGGAGGGAAAAGAAAAAGCAAACGCAAGTCAAAGAAACAAATAATAGCAAGACAACACAAACAGTAAAAAGTTAGAAGTACAACAAAGATGGCAAAACAGCAATGTCATCAAAATTCCAATATAAAGCGTTTTATACAACAACAAGCTAAGTCTTTTCCCACTACATGGGTTGGCCAGATGGATCCTACTAAGCAATTGTCTCTGTTTGGATCTATATCCTTCACGAGATCTGTAAAACCAATGGACTCTCTGGTAGTTTCCAGCAATGTCCCCTTTGGTCTTCACTCCCTCTTTTGGCAGGCATCATCAATTAAGTCAGAACTCACAACTTCTGCACGAGCATTTGTAGGCCTCTGTCTCACATAGCCAAACCATACTAAATCATCCTCATTTGTAGGCTTGCTATACATACAATGCATTCTAATTTTAAAATTTAAGAACCATGTCATCATCCCTCATATATCACACATAATTGCCTGATAAATATAAAAGAGGCAATGAAATTATAGCATCTGCTCTAGAAAAAGCCTCTTCAAAGGGCATTTTTCTCATGAGGCAATTATTTAAACTCAATTTCACTATTATTTGAAGAGTGAACTTTACAATGAACAACTTGATACAAACCCCTAATGTTTGAAACTCAAAACCAACTACAGTTTTAATTGGTAACACAATTAAAGCACATTGACGTCATACCTGGCATATTTTTCATTCAATAAGCATAGTGTTTCACCGGTTTAAGCAACCAAAAGTAATTTACTAAGCTAAATTTCTATGTAAAATAGTGCAATGCAACAACCTATGCCTCTTGTATACTATTGTGCTAATTAATTTGGTAACATATTGCATTAGGGGCAGTTAAAAGTGGCAAGAAACAAACTTAACAACATTCATAAGAAATATTATTATGAAAAACCTTTTTATTTGTTAAAACAAATAAAGAAGATTCTGAATTGAACCTGAGAATCAATTCTCATAGGACCAAATGATTTTCTTTGGGCCTGAACCAATGCAAGGAGGTAACGGTAAGTTTCAATAGCATCCATGGGTCGTGATTGGGAGATCTCCAGTTTTGCTTTCAGCCTGAGCAGCGGTCCTTGCTCCCATTTAGCAGTCTCATCCAAAGCAGCATCAGTGACTACCGCAGCCTCTGAGAATCGATGTTGAGCAGACAAAACTAGAGCAAGCAATCTCCAACCTTTTAATACGGAGCCACCTGTTACATCAATGTACTTCTTTGCATAATGCAAAGCAGCATTCAAATTGCGCTGCTCTGCATATTGAACTCCCAGCTCAAATATTATATCAGCATTGTCCGGCTCCAAAGAAATAGCTGCATTTAAAAATATTAGTGCTTCAGACTGAAGATGAAACCTTTCAGAGTCTTTGAGAGCAATTTTAGCTAGCTGTCTCAAACAAAGACCTAACATACGAAAACCAACACCCTTCAGATGTCCATCCACCCCTTGGGCATTATTGATTGCCCTCTGTGCATATCCTACTCCCTCAGCCGCAAGATGAGAATCCTCACTACAGATCTTGGCAGCCAACAACAATGCTGTGAGATCATTAGGTCGTTCATGTTTATGCAGAGACTTCCTTAGTAGATTCAAGGCATATTTATTCTGTCCTGCACCACTGCAACAAAGAGCTAAGGTATTCCAACGGTCAATACGATGCAGTACTCCAGGCTTGAGCTCTTCTAGCTGCTTAGATAAAACAGGAGTTTGGCTGCATAGAGAGAGTGCATATGTTAAGTGATCCATAACAGATGGATCCCACTGTATTATACCTTGGTGAATTTTTTGCATAAGAACCATCAAAAGCAGAATAGCCTCTTCCAAATTATTCTTTGGTACATAAGCACCATCAACTTGAGCACCTAAACTAGGAGGACCAGCCTCCAACCCACTATACAAGAGAAAAACTGCAAATGCTTTCTGAATCCGTGCACAACAATCATTGTCTAAGTTCCATAGATGGAGAAGTCCACGTCTGTAAGCAGACATTGCTTCTTGAAAATTACCAGCCTGCTTCCAAAGCTCTGGAAGCAGCTCAACAGCTTGACTAACTGTCTCCTGCAATCGATTCTCAACTTGCACACCAGGTATGCCTTGAGGAAATATCCTTCCCACGGCATCAAGCACATTTGTACAATCCTGAGCAGCCTCTACAAAACCAATAAAAACAACCTTCAACTTTCTTTTTCTGGTATAAAAGGGAAGACAGGTAGCTCTCTTCTCGTCTAAGATTCAAACAGGCCTCCAAAATTTAAACTTTAACGCAGAATGAAAAAAAAATAATAAAAAAAAACCGATAAAATGAAGGTGAAATGTGAATCTTTCTCAATACCAGTAAATCTTCCAAGCTTTTGAAGCGACTTGGCCTTCAAGTAAACACCTTCAAGAACGAGGCTGGCAGCGTGTTGCGAAACGGCAGGCTGCGAATCACGATTAGCACGGCCTTTTTTATGAGAGGAGATGGAAGTAGAATAAGACGAAAAGGAAGAGGAATTAGAATTCTCATTAACGGAAGGTTGCAGCCGTTGGATTGCAGCTTGCAGGTCAATCCCATCAAAAACCCGAAGTGCCCCTTCTACATTTCCTCTTTGATACTCTAATCTTCCCAAAAGAGCCCTCGCTTCCTTCAAGAAAATCAAATTCTCCCTATTTCAGATCACCGAAAAAAAATTAAAGAAAAAGATATATTGGCAGTTTGGAAAAACACAACAAACCTCAAAATTAAGGGACAAGCCTTCGCGCAAAGAAGATTCAGCTTCTTGGATATTGCCTTCGTCCAGTTTGGCTTCAACGTCTGTTGTTCTCATGCAAACCCCATTGGCACAAAGCTCTCGGACCGTTGCAAGTTCTTGGCTTTGGCTATCATCCTCAGCCATTGTACGATTTTAGATTCTGTGTATGGATCGGTGGCCTTTTAGCTTAGTTTTTTTTGTTCGAACATTTGTTTAAACAATGCTGTTTAAGGATCTGCAGAAGAAGGAAAGTCAAATGTTTTTGGAGTGGAGGGGACGAAGGATTCGGATCCGTTTGCGGTCCATGGCCAGTCACCCCCACTGCCTCTGCCTGCCTCTTTTCTTTTTTTAATCACGCCTGTAAGTCCGCCGAGAAACAAAAATTATGTCAGAAACAAAATTAAGTACTGAAATTCTTATTTCAAAAAATAAATATTTTGATTTTACTCTTATTACAAATATATTATAGATGATTTTTTTTTCTCCTTTAAACGAGAAATGATATGATTTTACACTACGTAACGTGCTATTTATTTTCTTTTAAATGAAACACTTCTAAAATAAATTCAAAATTTTCAAATATTTAATTTAATAATAAATATATATTTTTCATATAAATTTAGTTTAAATTTTACCAAAACTTTCAGATGAATTTCTTTTCCCTTTTGAACTATTTATATCGATATTTTAAAAAAAAACACGTTTGAATTATGTTCATAATATCTTAAAAAACAAGTTTAAATTATGTTCATAATATCAAATTATTAGATCTAATATAACTATATGTATTTTTTTATTTAAAACGTGGTGTTTTTTGTTGTTTTGGTAGAGACTAAAAAAGAGCTAATCCAACAGAAATAATCAAATATTCTGGCTCCCAAAAGTAACATATTCTATATCTATTTCATGCCCTAAGTTGCCCAGAGCACCAACAAAACTAGCCTTACAAAATATGAAACAACTTAGGACATCCGAAAAGACCAAGGAACAAAAAAAGATGACTGCAGGGAATAATTTTAGCAAGCCGCAGAATATGGGGTTTGTATTATATATTCTTTTAATCCTCACTTTCTGCATTCTAAGGTCAGGCTATGCTTCTGAAGCCAAGTGATTTTCACAATTTCAGAATCCCATTGAGATGCACACGTGAGTCGATGCTGTTCTTCTACTTGCACTTCAAAACTCTACCGAAATACACCTTTATGGCTTGGTTTAGTCAGCCCTTCAATAAGCCTAAACATCCAACGATCTAGCATCCCTGTTTTAATTTGACACAAATATACCGTTTATTAACCATAATAACATCCAGGAGTAAGCATATGCAGATGGAAAAAAGGTTCTAATTTTTAACTCGTAAAGGTGTCAATAGTTTTCCACTTAAAGTTCTAAGCTTTCAAATAAAGCAAGCTGCAAATGTGGCAAAAAAGAGAGGCTTTAACCTGATGTTAAAGGTACTCAAAGGTCCAAAACACAGCCAAACCCATATTTGAACTTACATAAAGTACTAAATAACAGCCAAACACCACATGATAATCAATTTTGACCACCTAGATTCCGCAATTTGTCCGAATTTGCAAACTTTAAATAACTTGGATCATTTACAGAATGACTATAGATCACAAACCTGTTAAAGCAAATGTTCCACCCAATACTGCACAAAGTCGAGTGATGAAATGGAGAAAGCTTCGGCGCTCTTCTTTTATTGTCACAGTGATTGGTGACAGATCATACAAAAAGTAAACAGCTGAACGGAGGGGTAAAATATTTAGTAACCGCTAACCAAAGAAAAGAGAGAGAAGTTTACAAAGTCACACTTCCAACCAACCTGGCCATGTCCTATCAAACTCATGCATAGGGGAAAAATATTCTGAGACGGAGAATTGATTAGTTGGCAAAACTTCCTTTGAGATATATCTGTACTCCGTAGGGACAATCTGCAACACAGTAAAAAGAACACTAGGATGAGAGATTTCAAGTTTAAAACAACTGTTTTCTCCAGGAATGGAAGAAGAGAAATATAAAAGGGCAAACTGATGTTCCATCTCTACTATAGAAGTAGTATCAGTGAATGTGCTGAAATGCAACATGAAACAGCTTGTTACTATTTTATGGAATTCCATGCAGTTCTAAAACTAACACCATAGTTAATAGGGGAGAACAACTGTAAACATATTCGGTGAAACTATATTGTTAAAAGGGTCAAGAGTGGAGCATAGAGGCAGAGAAGCAGAATGTACCTAGAGAGGAGGACCTGGCAATGCTTATAGGATGTTGCAAAAGAATAGAAAGGATAGGTATGAAAAAATGTAGCAGTGTCACCTTTTAAGTGAAGGATAAAAACAACCACATCGTAACAAGGTATTCTTAGTGCTCAGGAGAAATATTTTGGACCAATCAAAAAGCTTTGTATTGTGTCTCTTCTCAACGAATCATGGAACATTGTCACACCATAAGAGATGAAACACAGTTCAGATGATTACACACTAGATGACCACTACAATTTTTCGCTCGAGCATTAACAGAGAGAGAGAACACTAAGGGAGGTTTTAACTCTACTTTATAAACCCAGTGAGCAATAGCTACCATGCACAATTTGACCACTTACTAGATCCTGAAGTTCATCAACCAAAAGACAATTGCCCGATCAATTTAATGCAGAAAACAAGGATCATCAATTTGCACACTCTAGTTGTAGAATTGTTGCAAAATGGACAGTTCTATGAGATATTTGCAAAATGTCTGTTCCTTAAGGAGGCTGAGGGATAGTGCCATAATTCTTTGGTCAATCAAGAGTATGATCGAAATTCAAACCTTTATGTAATACTTGAATGTTCCACTTGCGTCATGCAGAATCCGCACAGTACCATCAAGTGGGTTGTGAAGTCCTGGATACTTTGGCCCAAATGATAAATCATGAATCATATGACTTACATTGACATGTGTTGCTCCTCCAAAGATCTGTCAGCAAAGAAAAAAGGACTTCTACTTAATTAGCACATGACAAAGAGAAAGCCATGTGAAAAAGAAACTAAATATGGCAGTATTCTAAAAATCCTCATCACTCTTAAGTGCCAAGAAACTAATAGAGAAAACTCTGTAGATAAATCTAGCACATTCTTTCAAACTAGATTTAAAAGTTTAAATCCCTCACTCTAATATAATGCTTCAAAACATTCAGTTAAGACCAAATTGGTAAAAATGACCAATCATGCTCTTCACTAGTCAATCAAACCTGAAAAACAAGAACCTTTACAACGAGCTAGCATTACTCGCACGAAAACATAACCAAGACAAAGGTGAATACATGCATAATTTAGGATATGACATGAAACTAGATTGCTAAGAGTAAAAGCTACTAACCATTTGAGCAACATAAATGTTTAACCCATGAACTGAAATGTGGAAGTTTCCAGCCACCCTTTGAACATCTAATACCCCATAAACCTGCAGAAAATGTCACGTTAATAGATTAACTTCCTTTATATTCTTTCCATTATAATCCTTTGATGGCCCAAAAAAAAAAACTAATTCATTAGATAAAAAAAGTTTATAAAGTTAATAATTAAGGAAATCTTTATAGGACAAATACCCGGCATCCTTCTCCATTGGCCAATGCTTGCTTCACCTTCTTGATCATATTTTCAGCTTCTTGATCAAAGCCGAGTGCATGAAGCTTTTTATCAGAATCATCATGATGTTCCTTCTCATCATCTGGTCATATTCATTACAAAAAATTAGTTATTTGAATTACTAACTTATGCCTTGGAGAAACATCACATGAACAACATCTCTCTCTTTCTTTTTATATATATAACACATGAACTATCAGTGCCCTAAATGAAGGTATGACAAATCAATATCCATAAATATATGCAGTAATGTATCCTAACAGAAAACGAGAAAAAATCCCTAATATATCTAAATAAATCTGCTGAGCAATTAGGTCATTTCTACAAAAGGAAATGATAAAAAAATCCAAACCTTGAAAAGTGGCTTAAGCACAAAGTTACAAATATTGCTTAATAATTCAATGAACATGCTTTTACTTTATTTTTAAAGTGACTTGCATCCTTTAGGAGTTGAGCATGGTTCTTTTAGCATTTAATGCCATCTTTACTTGGCGATTTTCAATGTATAGATTCAAATCTTCCATGTTAGAACACAAGGGCTTCTCAATAACAGCAAAAACAAGAGAAGAAACAAAGTAAAATGTGGGTGAAGATGAGAAGAGTGACAGATGAAACATTAGATCTTTTGCACCACTCAAATTTTAGCTAATTAATAAGCCTAGGGACCTATACATTGAACCCAACCCAATCACCAAAAGGAAACATCACCCTTGTCAGCTAAAGAAATTAGACTCTTATCAAAAACTAGCCCAACCCTCCTTCCATCTTAAATTCTCAATGCAGGATACCATGACCTATATGCATATTACAGATACTTTACTACTTAAGCATGTATCATTACTTCCCCCTTTTTCCATCTTTTATGATTCCCAACTTCTTCGACTTGCTCTAAGACGTGTGATATTAGTAGAGGGCAGCACTAGATGGAGACTTGGTAAAAGACAGATTTTTTTTTTTTAACGAAAAAACTTTTTATATGTATTTAATGAAGAACAATATTCAAGAGAAGGAGAGTTCTTAGTATGATAGTTCGGAGATGAAAGCCCAACTTCCAAGGTAGCTCTTTTTGCATGAAAACATCTTGAAGATGAGATCTGACCATTTCTAATCTATGAAGAAGAGAAAAATTCAAACAAATCTAACCCTTTGGTGCTTTTATTGTTTTGTCTCCACTTATCTCCCCCAACCCCCTAAAAAAGGGCAAAAGGAAAAGCAAAGTATCGACTATCATCTACATGATGCAAATGATGTTGCCTCCTCAATAAATATAACAATGTCCAGATAACTTAATCAGATATTGTGAAAATGGATGGAGCTCCCAGAAGGATAAATTAAATTAAAACCATGAGGTATATGTCAAACACCAAAGATAATACCATGCTTGTGAGCTGCATGCTCCTTTTCCACAAGGTCAGACAAATATTCAGTGCCAATGATTTGACCATGACTGCTCAGGCGAAGCTGCAAGAAGTCTAACAAGGTTAGCTAGATAACAAACAAGAAAATCTAACCATAAATCCCACATTCATCTCTAAAGGAAAGAAGGGGCTTCATAAGACGA